>NC_025689.1:4647657-4654530 GCF_000633955.1 Camelina sativa | reverse complement strand
ATGTGAGAGGTGTGGCAATCGAGGACTGGGGCGTAACCGTTACCAATCTGTCCAGGGTGGTTCATGATGATAACCTGGGAGGTGAAGTTGGCTGCTCCCTTGGCAGGGTCATCCTTGGAGTTGGAGGCCACATACCCTCTCTTAAGATCCTTCACAGCAACATTCTTAACGTTGAACCCAACATTGTCACCAGGAAGCGCCTCAAGAAGAGACTCGTGGTGCATCTCAACAGACTTGACCTCAGTGGTCAACCCTGTGGGGGCAAAGGTCACAACCATACCGGGCTTGATCAAACCAGTCTCAACACGTCCCACTGGCACCGTTCCAATACCACCAATCTTGTAGACATCCTGAAGTGGGAGACGAAGGGGCTTGTCTGATGGCCTCTTGGGCTCGTTGATCTGGTCAAGAGCCTCAAGGAGAGTTGGTCCCTTGTACCAGTCAAGGTTGGTGGACCTCTCAATCATGTTGTCACCCTCGAATCCAGAGATGGGCACAAACGGGATTTTGTCAGGGTTGTACCCAACCTTCTTCAGGTAGGAAGACACCTCCTTGATGATTTCATCGTACCTAGCCTTGGAGTACTTGGGGGTTGTGGCATCCATCTACAAACAAACATGAAGAGATATAACAACAGTTAGTGAGACAGAACACAACCAGAGAAACAAGAAATTACCACACTAGAGATATTAAAAGAAGATTTTGATTACCTTGTTACAACAGCAGATCATCTGCTTGACACCAAGGGTGAAAGCAAGGAGAGCGTGCTCACGGGTCTGACCATCCTTGGAGATACCAGCCTCAAAACCTCCAGTGGTGGAGTCAATGATAAGGACAGCACAATCAGCCTGGGAGGTACCAGTAATCATGTTCTTGATGAAATCACGGTGACCAGGAGCATCAATGACTGTGCAGTAGTACTTGGTGGTCTCAAACTTCCACAGGGCAATGTCAATGGTGATACCACGCTCTCTCTCGGCCTTAAGTTTGTCCAAGACCCATGCGTACTTGAAGGAACGCTTGTTCATCTCAGCAGCCTCCTTCTCGAACCTCTCAATGACACGCTTGTCAATACCACCCAACTTGTAGATCAAGTGACCAGTAGTGGTGGATTTACCAGAATCGACGTGGCCAATAACCACAATGTTGATGTGAAACTTCTCTTTACCCATGGCTGCTCGTCAAAAAAAAAAGAATCTGCAGAAAGATCAAATCATATTATTATTGAGTCAATCAACACAGTAGACATTATAAAATAATGAATATGGAAATACAAACAATCACAGTAAGTAAGAAGCTGCTATCGGAGTCGAACCGATCTCTACCACACCAAAAAATATGATGTGGTGCTCTAACCGCTGAGCTAAGCGAGCTTAAATTCATTCAAGGAACTCTACATAAACAAATCCGAGAGTTCTCACAACTTTGATTATCAACAAGGAACAATACAATTGTTAAGCCAATCACAAGACAAATCGATAATCACATACATCCTAACTATATAGTTTCACTCAGATCCAATTCGAATAATATTAAAAATCTCAGAACCAGATCAATCCGATGATCAAGAAATCGATAAACTATATATCAAAGACGAGATACTCAAAAAACGATCTACAAACGAACAAAAAAGCATCGAACCATAAGAGAGATACAGGTAAAGAAGAAGAATCAAACTGAGAGAAGAGGGTAACAACATGGAAAACGAACGACAAGGATCGAAAACGTCTCAGCAAAGGTAAGCAAAAGAGAAAGAAACAGATCGTTGGAAGACGCTTACCTCAAAGATGTCGCAAGGATTGGAGTGTGCAGCGGCTAGGGTTGAATAAGAATGATCTCTGGATTCCATTGAAACTTTAGGGTTTAACATAAATAATAATTTTATCATTATTTTGCAATTACGATTATGCCCCTCATCCGCCGACTATTCTCTTGGGCCTTGCTTTGAAAATTTAAATTGATGCACTCTACAAGCAGCCCACAACTTTGGGTTCTCTTGCCCCTTCCCTCCCTCTTAAATCGCCTTTTATGTTTGATTATTAATTTTTTAACTTAAGTTATATTTATCAATTTTGTTTATTTTGTTTAGTATTTAAGATTATATAACTGTATTTTGATTGTTAATTTTAAGATTATTGACTTTCTTTTGTAAATTTATGTAAACCCATATATAAATACTTAATAGATGTAAAAATATGTTTATAATAAAACTTAAGTAATAAGCATCAATTTCTTTTAATTTTTAAATAATAAGGTACATTGATTTAATGAAACATATATTTTAAAGGAAATACAAATGCTTTTTTATTTTACAATATTAACTCGGATTATTAATTTGAATTAAGAAGTATGATTAAAATTTATAGCAAAACCAACATTACTTTTGGATGTTAAATAACAATACATGAGAATATATATATAGCATTATGAAATACATAAAAACATATGATATCATGAAATCAAATACTGGAATTGGTAACATAGATAAAAAAATAATTAAAGAGTATTTAGCAAAGATGACAAAATATACATAAAAATTATTATCATTATTGTGATAGTAGTGATGTTGCTACTCGATGGTGAAATCTAGCTTCCAATAACCATAAACACATTTTGGAGACAATACATAAAACAAATCAAATGCATAGAGATAATTTAGTAAATAATTAACTTTTTCGATATTTTAAGTATATTATTAGTGTAATTGAATTTGATTTTCCACATTTAAAGTTTGATTTTGTGCAAATATGTAGAGATCAATTTTATAAATAAAAATTTAAATAAGCAAAACTAAATAAGTAGAACCCAAAATGTACTTCAAAAATGTATATATAAATAACACTATGTTTTAAGACTAATGAATAATTTACGTGGTATTATTCCGGTCATTTGGTTTTGTTTAGATATTTTATTCACAGAAGCCCTTTAGTTTTTTGATCAAAAAAAAAAAAAGAAGCCCTTTAGTTCTTGTAAGAGACATATATGGAGAACCTTTTTTCTATACTAGAGATTTTTATATTTTAACACGCTTCTTCGAAACTGTTATTTTACGCCAGTGATCAACACTATATCCGACTTAGACCATCATACTTGGATCAATAACAAAAAACTACGTTAAGATTCATTGATCATTTTGAATTCAAAATTAGTTAGTACGTATTCTTATGTAATTATTAAACCCCTCTTGTTACAAATGCCGGACACGTAAGTTCATGTAATATATGCATCAAAACATATATACTATGGTTTTGGTGAAAAGGGAACTTGACCTTGTATGTATAGTTTGAGTATATGTATGTAAAAAAGTTAATAGAAATTGACATAAAAAGAGACGCATTAATTTCATGTGGTCTACGGAAACGTAGCGCCGACTCTGAGCCGAACCTACAAGGGTTCAGCCCTCTTCATATTGCTTCAGCCTCAGGGAAATTAGAACTTGTGAGAGTTCTCCTAAGTGTTGGCCAGAAACGTGATGTCTGCTTCTTGAAGGACAAAGACGGTTTGATTCCTCTTCACAGCGCAGCGCAGAGAGGAAGAATAAAGAGCTGGTTTCCTCTTTCCCTGAATCTCTCGACGAACAAAGGGCTTTTCTTGAGACCCCTCTTCATGTTTCAAGTGGAAGTTACAGAGTTGTTGTTGCAAGAGATCAATAACCGTAACACATCGTGGGGGATCGTTAACCAGGAAAATCGAGAAGGCAATACAATCTTGCATCTTCAACACTTGGGAAACAGCTTCAGGCAAGTAGTTTCTTCTTCTTTACTCATCACTTACAAACCTAACCAAACTTTTATCTAGCTAGTAGTATATGTATATAAAACGAATATATACCATAGTTAAAAATTGTGAGATGTAAGTTTGTTAACTTTGACATGAATATGCATAAACGTACGTCACTCGACTCACTGCTAAGTATTTCAATATTATTGTTGTCTACAGATTGTGGAGATGTTGATAGGTGATGAAGCAATAATATACGGATCGGTAGATGTAAACAAACAAAACAGAAGCTGGTTAACACCAAAGGATGTCCTCGACGTGCTTATTGAAACTGAAGGAGGAAGTGTTTCTGAAATGCACAGGATTGTTCAAATCTTTCAGACAGCTGAAGCAAGGAACGCAATTGAAAAACGTAAAAACCTTAAACCAATTGACCCTAGTAGAAACCCTTTACGAATGATAAAGAGGTATCTAGCTAGACTACGAGATTACTAACTCCACACCTCTAACTCCACACTTGAAAAGCGCGAGACTCTATTGGTTGTTGTTGTGGCGATGAGTGACAACGTTTGCAGTGATTGGGACTGGAGTAGCAGCAGCCATGGCAAAGAGTTTACCTTCGTGATTAAGAAGCCTTTCATGAACCTCCGTAAGTGAAGGCGTTGTGTCTTTGGCCTCAATTTGGTTAATCAAAGGACCGGTCCATATTTGATTATTCAGATGCATTAACACTGTTATAAATAATCACATACAAATAATGAAATACATATCTCAAAAAGGATAGTTTTACTAGTAGTAAAATATCACAATAATTTTAGTCTTTGGAGTAGTTTAGAAAGAATCTTAATTACGACGTGACAAACAATTAATAAAACATCATATGCTCCTTAGTGACAAAATGTAAACTTACCAAATGTTACCGATGTGTTTGGAAAAATGTAAAGCTAATGGGTTTGCAAAAATGTAAAACTAATGTCACACATGCATATATATATATATAAGTACTATATGAAAAAAACATAACATAGTTTTTAGAGAAGTAGAACATAACATAGTTTTTAGTTTTGGTGTAGTGCTGTCTTCCTGCTCACTTGTGGTAGTTGGCGAAGGCCTTCATATGCATGCGTGAAGCCTTAAAGGTTAATATTTAATATACAGTAAAACATCTATACATTAATAATGGTCGGACCAAAAGGTTTTATTAATTTATAGTCATATTAATTTATCTATAAATTAATAATTATTATTTTATAATGTAAATTAATAATTATTAATTTAGAAATATATTTTTAACTGTTTAAATTTTTTAAAATTATGAATTGAGACAATTTTAACAAAATAAGATTAGAATATTGGATATTGTAATTTTTATAGTATTTGAATTGAAATTGAAATATTTAGAAATATTAATGAAACTAAATTACAAATACTATAGACAAATTCACTTATAAAAATGACATACTTAAATTCAAATTTATTTTAAGAATATCAATTGTTGTATTTTAATAGCCTATCAAACTATCAAAATGTAAATGATGAATATTTAGAAATTGAAAACTTTAAAACGTTTTAGCTATTTTTATGAAATGTTATAGAATATTTTATATTATTATAGTTTGAAAATACAACATAATAATTATAATATAAATATGAGGTTTAAAATAAACATACTTTATTATATCAGTATATATATATATGTAAATTTACATGATTATTAATTTATGATATTATTGAGACCATATTTTACCTAAGGATTTCAAAAAAAATATTATCTTAATATCTTATCGAATATTGCTGTTTTTTACATTGGCCCGACTTGGGACTAGCAAAATTTATTAATTTATAGTGTTTATTAATTTAAAGAATCTTAAATTATAGAGTTTTTACTGTACCAAGTTTCTACGTCCATATTAAGCTTTGGATATTTCTGACGAATGAACTTGGGCAATCACGTCCATGGAATTTTGAATTTGGTTTTTGACTTTTAGTTACTATAGTACACTTGGTATCTATTTATAATTATTGCAATCAAGATTATAGATCTTTCTGTCATAAATATGTACTATTTTACATGACTATAATATACCTCAAAATTTCACACATCAACAAAATTTTAGCAAGGGGACAAAAAAAAAAAATTAGCAAGGTAAACCAAACTAAACCAATTTATTAATGTATAAGGAAATGAATTAAGGATTGTACGCATAAAAAACTTGAATTGAACCAAACTAAACCGATTTGAATTGAAAATTGGTCAACCCATATCTATTTTATGCAAATACAAACTTCCAATTTCAACAAGATTAAAAACTAAAAGTATTTTGCAAACAAAAATTCAAAACTGTTAGTACATTCTAACTTTGAAATTTGTAAATTAAATGATATCAACTTAATAGTAAATTTAATAAGGTAATAGGAAAGGAATTAATGATTGTGTGTATAAAAACTGAATATTAGACCAAACTAAATCGATTTGAATCAAAATTGGTCAATTCATATCTAATTTATGCAAATATATATATACAAACTCTCAATTTCATCAAGATTAAAAATTAAGAGTATTTTGCAAACAAAAATTTAAAAATGTTGGTACATTCTAACTTAAAAAATTGTAAATCAAATGATATCAACTTAATAGTAAATTTATTAAGGTATAAGGAAAGGAATTAATGATTGTATGCATAAAAACTGAATATTGACCAAACTAAGTTGAATTGAATCAAAATTGGTCAATTCATATCTTTTTTTTTGTTTTTGGTCAAAGGTCAATTCATATCTAATTTATGCAAATATCTATACAAACTCCCAATTTCAACAAGATTAAAAACTAAGAATATTTTGCAAACAAAAATTCAAAACAATAGGTACATTCTAACTTTGAAAATTGTAAATCAAATGATATCAACTTAATAGTAAATTTATTAATGTATAAATAAATGAATTAATGATTGTGTGCATAAAAACTGAATATTGGACCAAACTAAGTCGATTTGAATCAAAATTGGTCAATTCATATCTAATTTATGCAAATATCTATACAAACTCCCAATTTCAACAAGATTAAAAACTAAGAGTATTTTGCAAACAAATATTCAAAACTTTTGGTACATTCTAACTTTGAAAATTGTAAATCAAATGATATCAACTTAATAG
>NC_025689.1:4585810-4647625 GCF_000633955.1 Camelina sativa | reverse complement strand
AAAAAAAAAAAAAAAAAAAAAAACTTTTTTCATCGCTCCCAGACACGACTATCGAGGAGACTTTCCCATCTAAGTTTTGCAGCGCCGGTGAGGCTTCTGCTCGCCGGCGTCAGGATCTGCTCGTCCTCTCTCCTGCTCGATAATTTCTTGTTCTCTTTAGTCCGATCTTTTTTAAGCTTCTTCCCCATTTGTTTCCCCTTTTTAACCCTTTTCAAAACCCAATAAAATTTATCCCCGATCTACACCAAGACCACCGTATCCTCCCACTGATCTATCACTTACAGAAGAGTATCTCTTCGCAAATCTCAGGGAACATAGTTAACCACCTCTTACTTTGGCAATCTCTTATGAAACTAGGATTTTCCCCAGTGGACCTAGATTTCTTCGTCAACTCAAACCGAGACCACCGGCTGCTTCTACCGACCTCTCACTCACCGGAGTTGCTTTCTCCGCCATCTTTGGACAGCCGTCTTTGCTTCTTTCTATCTCAACAATCGGTTCAACAACTAGGATTTTCCCCAGTGGACCTAGTCACCAATGACGAATCTTGCCACGGCCATTGCAGGTTCCCGCTGATCTATCACTCTTTGGAGAATTCCCCTGCATCGCAGACCTCTCCACAAACCACGGGCGGCCGTCAGTACCACCATCCTTTGCGGCTTCTTCTTGGGAACCTAGGGTTTTCCCTAGTGGACCTAGGTCCCAAATTAGGCCCATTAGTGCAAAAACGATCCAAGCCCACTTATTCTTCTCAAGTTGGTGTAATTAGCAAGCCCAAGTCCACCTCTTCATCGTCCATGTCTAACCATCGCCAAGCCCTGTGTCGCTTACCTCTGCTCAATGGTCGAAGACTCCATTGGAGTAAGGTAACAATAGTGCTGCTTTGGTTAGACATATATCTTACTTGGAATCTGGCTTTAGCTATCTTTAGGTTTTTGAGGTTTGGTTATCAATATATACGGATTATTGGTCTCTGTTCTTTGATCTGCTCTAGCAAAAGTGGTATTATTGATCTTGAACGCCTTATGTTCAATGACGAATACCAGTTAAGCTGGTCACCTGATGATTCCAAGCATCTTCTCCTAGCAACCCCCTTCATAAGGATCCCATACCAAATAGTATCTATTGCGTTTTCCCGAAGTGATCCAACCCTTATGCTTTGGGAATCAAAGCAACCCTTAACCGACTACATAACCATAGTTCCCGGAATCTTCGCTGACCTATTACTGCGGGTTATCACCCTGGTGGATATCGATGCTTTGACTCCTTTTTCAACGTCACAGAGTCAGATGACCGTGACCACTCAACTGTCCTTTGAAGCTCTCGAGGATGGCCTGTCATTGTACCTTGATCTCACATGTGCCATTAGACTTCCAAGCTCTTGGTTCATAGCTCTCTTGGATCCTACAATTGATGTTTTCTTCTTTTCATCTCTTGGCATTGGGGAATGCCTCTTGTATTGTTCTTGTTTTGTTTCAAACTTTGGCTCTTGCTCATTCTCTGCACTTGTAACGACTTTAAATTTTGATTGAATGAAGCAAAGGGTTTTGACAAAAAAAAAAAAAAGACCAAACTAAGTCGATTTGAATCAAAATTGGTCAATTCATATCTAATTTATGCAAATATCTATACAAACTTCCAATTTCAACAAGATTAAAAACTAAAAGTATTTTTGCAAACAAAAATTCAAAACTGTTGGTACATTATAACTTTAAAAATTATCAATCAAATGATATCAACTTAGTAGTAAATATATTAAGGTATAAGGAAAGGAATTAATGATTGTGTGCATAAAAACTGAATATTGGACCAAACTAAGTCGATTTGAATCAAAATTGGTCAATTCATATCTAATTTATGCAAATATCTATACAAACTCCCAAATTAAGCAAGATTAAAAACTAAGAGTATTTTGTAAACAGAAAAAAAAAAAAAAAATCAAAATTGTTGATATATTATAACTCCGAAAACTACAAATCAATGTTATCAACAAAACTTCAAAATTGTTGTACATTCTAACCTTGAAAATTGTAAATCAATGCTATCAAATTAATAGTAAAAATTTATAAATGTATAATGAAAGGAATTAATGATTGTGTGCATAAAAACTGAATATTGGACCAAACTAAGTCGATTTAAATCAAAATTGGTTACTTCATATCTTAATTTATGCAAATATCTATAAAACTCCCAATTTCATCAAGATTAAAAAACTAAGAGTATTTTGTAAACAAAAAAAAATCAAAATTGTCGATATATTATAACTCTGAAAATTACAAATCAATGTTATCAACAATAATTCAAAATTGTTGGTACATTATAACCTTGAAAATTGTAAATCAATGTTATCAACTTAATAGTAAATTTGTTAAGGTATAAGGAAATGAATTAATGATTGTATGCATAAAAACTGAATATTTGACCAAACTAAGTCGATTTGAATCAAAATTGGTCAATTCATATCAAATTTATGTAAATATCTATACAAACTCCAGAGTATATCCTCTTTCTCCCAGGCACGACTATCGAGAGACTTTTCTTCACCACGTTTTCCGGCGCCGGCAAGGCCTTTTTCCGCCGGCGTCGGGATCTATTTGACCAAGCTCTAACTCATCTCTTCTCTACCTTTCTTAGTGTAATCTTTTTTAAGCATTTTCCCCAAATTTTTCCCCTTTTTATCTCTTTGAAAACCCTAATAAACTCTGACTCAGATCCCACCAACGACTGCCGGTTGTCCCTGCCGCTACTCCATTCACCGGAGAGGTTCTCTTCGCAAATCTCGGGCTCCAACCTTACTCACCCCTCACTGTGGAATTTTCAAGTGGAACTAGGATTTTCCCCAGTGGACCTAGTTCCCATCACCGATCCAAACAAAGGCCACAGGATGTTCCCGCCGTTATGTCACGCACCGGAGTTGCTCTGTGTAGCACAGACATCTCCATTACTCTCGGGAAGCCGCCACACCTTTGCTTCAGCTTGGCAAACGTTTGTAAAGTTAGGATTTTCCCCAGTGGACCTAACTATTAATGGCGACACTTACCACGACTACCCCTTGGCGCTGCCGATCTCTCACTCGCCGGAGAAGGTTNTGCCGGTTGTCCCTGCCGCTACTCCATTCACCGGAGAGGTTCTCTTCGCAAATCTCGGGCTCCAACCTTACTCACCCCTCACTGTGGAATTTTCAAGTGGAACTAGGATTTTCCCCAGTGGACCTAGTTCCCATCACCGATCCAAACAAAGGCCACCGGATGTTCCCGCCGTTATGTCACGCACCGGAGTTTCTCTGTGTAGCACAGACATCTCCATTACTCTCGGGAAGCCGCCACACCTTTGCTTCAGCTTGGCAAACGTTTGTAAAGTTAGGATTTTCCCCAGTGGACCTAACTATTAATGGCGACACTTACCACGACTACCCCTTGGCGCTGCCGATCTCTCACTCGCCGGAGAAGGTTCACGCAATGCAGATCTTCTCGCAATCCTCTGGCGGCGACCAGCCAAGACATCCTTTGCCTCTGAATCTAGGGTTTTTCCCAGTGGACCTAGATTTCAGATTAGGCCCATTAAGTCACAAAAGCCCTAAGTCCTTTAGTCCATCCCAATTAGGCAATATTAGCAGGTTCAAGCTCACTTCCTCATCGTCTATGACTCGCCTCAACCAAGCTCTGTTCTGTCTCTCAGTAATCAATGGTCGAAGACTCCATTGGCGAAAGGTAACACCAGTTCCGTTTTGGCCACTCATATATCTTGTTCAGAACCTCGCTTTAGTTGTTGTTAGGAGCTTGTGGTTTGAGTATAAATCTTTGCGGTTATATAGCCTATGTTCCTCGATCTGCTCTAGCATAAGTGATATGTTTGGCCTTGAACTCATGTTCAATGACGAGTATCATTTAAGCTGGTCATCTGATGTTTCCAAGCATCCTTCTATCACCAAACCCATCATCTGGATCCTGTTTCAATTGACTTGTTATGCGTCTTATCGAAGTGATCAAATCCTTAGGCACTGGATGGTAAAACAACCTTGCCTCGACTTCAAAACCATAGTCGTCCGGATCTTTGCTGGTTTGTTACGATCGGTAGTGCTTCTCGCCCCGATGGATTTCAAAGCATCGATTCTTTTCTCAACGTCTCAGCGTCTTAGTATTATGACCGAGACAAAACAACTGTCCTCTGAGTTTCTCGAGGATGGGCTTTCGACCTACCAGGATCTCACATGTACCAAGGGGCTCTCATGCTCATGGTTCACAGCTCTCTTGGATTTACAGTCGATGAATTATCTTTCTAACCTTGTAGCATTGGGGAATGCCTTCCTTTGTATTACTTTAAACTCTGAAACTTTTGCTTCTTGTACTTGTATCTGTTACTATCCTGAATGAATGAAAGCAACTGGTTTGACAAAAAAAAAAATCTATACAAACTCCCAATTTCATCAAGATTAAAAACTAAGAGTGTTTTGTAAACAAAAAAATAAAAATTGTTGATATATTATAACTCTGAAGTTTACAAATCAATGTTATCAACAAAAATTCAAAACTGTTGTTACATTTTAACCTTGAAAATTATAAATCAATGCTACCAACTTAATAGTAAAATTATAAAGGTATAATTAAAGGAATTAATGATTGTGTGCATAAAAAACTGAATATTGGACCAAACTAAGTCGATTAAAATCAAAATTGATTACTTCATGTCTAATTTATGTAAATATCTATAAAAACTCTCAATTTCATCAAGATTAAAAACTAAGAGTATTTTGCAAACAAAAATTCAAAACTATTGGTACATTCTAACTTTAAAAATTGTGATTCAAATGATATCAACTTAATAGTAAATTTATTAAGGTATAAAGAAATATATTAATGATTATGTGCATAAAAAACTGAATATTAGACCAAACTAAGTCGATTTGAATCAAAATTGGTCAATCCATATCTAATTTATGTAAATATCTATACAAACTTCCAATTTTATCAAGATTACAAACAAACAAAAAAAACAAAATTGTCGATATATTATAACTCTAAAAATTACAAATCAATGTTATCAACTCAATAGTAAATTTATCAGTTTACAAGGAAATGAATTAAGGATTGTGTGAATAGAAAAACTGAATTGAACCAAAATTAAACCATTTGAATCAAAAATTGGTTAATCCATATCTATTTTATGCAAATATCTATACAAATTCACACTTTCATCTTAAACATCTTCTAATTGGTGGCATAAACATTGAACAAGCCAAACTTAACCGAATATGAACAAAATTGAGCTACTAAAAGTCTAAAACTGAATTTTTTATGAGTAAAAAATAATAATTTGTACCGAACAAACCAAACCAAATCCAGTTTTGTGCAATTAGATCAAATTAACTTAAATCTATTACAATATATATATATATATATATATATATATATATATATATATAATCAAGAGATTTTTGCAAATAAAAATTAAAAATAGTCGGTACATTCTATCTCGTGATAAATGCAAACCAATGTTATCAACTCAAATAGTAAATTAATCAATCAATGTATAAGGATTGTGTGCACAGAAAAACTAAATTGAACCAAACTAAACCGATTTTAATTAACAATTGGTCGAGCTAAAAAATTGAATGGTAAAACAATTCTTATACCAGTATAAACCAACTTAACCGGGACAATGAACCGTTATGCGATTCAGTGACCAAATGTTGAAATGGATGGGTGGTGATGGTTGCATCCACGACGGGTCTGTGATTAACCCAATGGCTAACCCAGCTCTTCTCTTCACCAATCCATGGCTTCATTCAACCACTCTTGGCTCTCTTCTCCATTAGCCGATACTCCCTCTTTCTTCTTGCCTCCATCTCAACACCAAAATCCTTGAAACTCTCAGCAACTCGTCCTCGCCGGATCCCATCAAGCTAGCTTTGAAGAAAGCCGAAGCTTATAAGAAATCGAAATCAGAGGTAGAAGAGCGAGAAAAAAATGCCGGTGATGAAGAATTGCCGGTCTCTGTTAAGGCTGCTATGCAAAAACCTAATGATTATAAGAAAAGGAAAGAGCTTGGAACTGATGTTGTCGAGGAACCTAAACCCAGTTCAGTAAATACTAAAAACCATATCTTTTTTGTTCAAAAGTATTTGCTTGAGTTTGTAGTTCAATGCATTTTCCCAAAAGGCTTTAGTATCATTCATATGGGTTGATTTTATTGCAAAGGTTGGTTTTTTTTTATTGAATTTAGAAGTTTAAGTCCTTGACTATTAGCTGCATTGACGGAGAATTGTTGTTTATGTTAGATATTGAAGTGCTTATTCATGGTGTCAATATCTGCAAAGTTAATATTTATTTGATTTACATATGTTAATATGTAATCAAAACATGATCCGGAGAGTTTGGTTTAATTCAGTTTCTTTATCAACCAAAATAATAGAAAAACAAAAACAAGAAAAGAAAAGAAAAAAAAAAAGAATAGTTTGGAGACAAATTAATCTTATTTTAAGGCTTTGATTTGAAAGTTTAAATTGATGCACACGCACTCATCAAACACACAAAAGATAGGCTAAAAGCAGCCCACAGCTTTGGGTTCTCTTGTCCCTTCCCTCCCTCCTAAATCGCCTTTTACGTTTGATTATTAATTTAACACTATGTTTTAGGATTAACGAATAATTTATGCCGTATTATTCTGGTCATTTGGTCTTGTTTTGATATTTAATTCCCAGAAGTGTCCTTTAGCTCTTGTAAGAGACATATGGAGAACTTTTTTTTTCTATCCTAGAGATTTTTATATTTTAACACGCTTCTTTAAAATGATTATTTTACGCCACTGATCAACAATATATCCGACTTAGACCATCGTACTTGGATCAATAACCAAAACTATGTTAAGATTCATCGATTTTGAATTCTAAACTAATTGGTACATATTCTTATTTGTAATTATGAAACCCCTCTTGTTACAAATGCCGGACACCTAAGTTCATGTAATATATGCATCAAAACATACTATGGTTTTGGTGAAAAGGGGACTTGACCTTGTATGTATAGTTTGAGTATATGTATGTATAAAAGTTAATAGAACTTGACATAAAAAGAGAACTTTACAAGGAAACTGAACATCAAGAAAGGTGTAATTAGCTAGACTTCGGAACTCGACCTAACTCTAACGTTGCTGTGTACGTCTACGTCATCATGTCTTGTAATGATGCTTTACACTATATATACTATGAGTTTCTCCATTGATATATAAAGTATTTGTTTAAAACCAATTTACACTTGTTTATATGAGTTTATGGAGCGAAGTTGCAATCAGCTTTCTGAAAGCATGGATCCATGTTTCCCGATATATCCTCCTTTTCAACTTTAAGATGTGAACCTTTGTATGGTGATAGCGACGGTCTGACTCTGAACACTCGTGTTTAGGGAATCATCATTTCAGACAGTCTCTCAATCACTCTCCATTAAATTATACAATATATTCTCTTTTTGTCAATTAATTATTTTTCTGTAATATATCATCACTACTTCAGGTGATTTTAACATGCAACATTAAAATGAAAATATATGTTTAAAACTAGAGGTATTATTGCACCATTTTCACAGGCATGGAAATGAATTATTTGATGTTGTAAACTTTTAAAACATATACAATACAACAAAGTGATTTTTGATAACTTCTTTATAAACTGTTTGTGCCTTTGTGGTGTAATGTACTTTTAGATTAGTATTTATATATTTAGATTGTGGAAGAATTAGAAAAATTACATGGAAACAAGCTGGACAAACGTCATAAATATGTATTATTAAAAACCAAATGATTTTATATTGTAGAAGATTAACATATACACCATTTAAAAAAAAAAAATCTTTGATATAATAAAGTTTACCACATCAGAATTTTACAGGAGACATTTGCATTGATTTACAATCCAAACGTATTTAGTCGGATCTTAAAAAACCTCAAATCAACAAATTACATGAGTTGTATCTAAAAATCGCTTCTATTCATATTCAATTTATTGGACATGAAAGGAGCATTGGCAATTTATGAGATCTCACAGTAAAACAAAGAAGAAGCAAAATACAAAAGAAAACAAAGAATTTATTCTCTAGCTCTCTCAGTCTCACTCTAACTCTTATTTAATCATGTTCAATATCCTTACTTAGCCCCTAAACATCTGAGCCCGTTCTTGATCATCCCTCGCTGCGATTCTTGAAGCTGACAACGTACAGAATCCGACCTCATTAACACTATACTGTTTCTGCTTCTGCTGCTGTGATTGCTTGCAATGCAAGATAGCTCCTTGTATAGAATTCTCAATCTCAGAACTAGAACTCGTACTTCTCTTCAAAAACTGCAATGGACGAAACCCTAAACTATTCGATGACTTGTTGTTCGGACTCTTTGCAGGTTGTCGTCTCATAGAAACCGAAAACGATCTTCTATGGCTCCCGGAAACAGAACCATTACTCTGTTTTTTAGGTCTCTCGGTTTTGGTTTGTCCAAATGGCTTTACTCGTGTATACCTCAAAACCGAATCTTCGTCTGCGACTCTCGCAGCGGAAGAAGCGCATGATGACTCATCAGAACAGCTAGTTTTACCAAAGAAAGATCTTAGATAAGCTCTCGAAGCTTTAATCTTCGTTCCAAGACTTGATTGTTTGATCAATCTCAGTTTCTTGGTCAAGGATTTCTTCTCCTCCTCCTTCTCCTCCTCCACTGAATTTGAATAGTTAAGGAAATATACTTCAGGGTTAAGCTCTTTACTCACTTGACAAGACTCTGCCGGAGAGACAGTGCAGGACTCGAACGGAGTGTTGCTTGTCACCGGAGTTGGAACCGTCCCCGTTGCTAAAGGTGTGCTGTAGAATTCGTCGTCGAAAGTGTAATCTTCTAGAAGCTTCTGAACCATTTGGAGACGAGGAGGAAGGTGAAGAGGAAGAAGCTTGCCTTTGTAGAAGAGTTCGTCAGCGGGAGAAGTGGTTGTGTCTATCTCAAGAGCACAAAGATGAGACATTTGGAACTCGAACTCTCGAGGGTCGTTGTTGTTGTTCAAAGTTTTGCGTACTAGGTTTGTGAAAGAAGTTACTTCCATATCTATGTAATCCTCTTCTACATCACTGTCGTATCGATCTAGATTAGCCGCCATTTGTTTTTATGTTTCTTTTGTGGTATGTTTGAGTGATTAGAGAGATAAGTTGAGTTATATTAGTCGAAGAGGTTTGCTTTTATATATGTAAGAGAGAGAGACAGAGAGAGTTAGGTGTTGACTGGTTCTCCCGCTACCTTCCGCAAACGCTGCGTTTGTGGCTGGTAGCGGTTGCTAGCGATTGGAACCAATCACACAAAACGCTCCCAATCGCTCCTAATCGCTCCTAATCGCTCCCAATCGCTTCAAACCACTGAATTCCAAAAGCTGCTTCCCGCAAGCGTTTGCATTTGCGGGCGATTGCGGTTTGAATTTTTTATTTTTTATTTTTGTAAAAAACTTAAAAGAAATCAATGATAATGAATTTTTTTTGTTATATCTTCTATCTAACTATTTTACTCATTAAAGATGGAAGAAAATGAAGTACGGATACGATTGCAGAGATTATAAAATAAACAATTAGAAGAAAATAATATTCCAATTAACAATAATCCGGAAAACTTGATGTAAATTTAATGGCACATCGCACATAAGTTCAAAAAAATCTAAATATTTCATCAAAAATTTAAGAAAATAAGATTATTTGTGAAAAGTATTAAAACAAATCACCAGTGACTCTTCCCAACTTTCACTTGACCATTCCTACCTATGCAACTACTGACCCACGATCTAAGAGAAAAGAGAAAAGATCTACGATCTAAAGCATATGTTTTGTCATTTATCAAATTACTTGATTAAATTTTTGGTGAAAGCCAAATGCATAAAGGAATAAGTATTTCAATATGAAATTTATTTGTTTTTGAATAATTATTTTAGTCTTTTTTAATAAATTTTAATTATAAATTAAGTTTAATAAAAATTTTGGTTTTTTAAAACATTTATATATTATATATCACATTTATTATGTTCCAACCGCTATTGCACCCGCTGGTCAACCAGTCGTAAACCTTCCGCAAACGCACCAATTTTAAAGCGCTAAACCAGTCGTTTAAAACGCTTAATAACGCTTGAAACCGCAATCGCCCGCTTCCGCAATCTCCCGCAACCGCAACCACAACCGCAGCGTTTGAACCAGTCAGGCCCTTAGTGTTAGGTTTTTGATTTGGTAAAGAGGGTACAACTATGGACCGTATTGTTTTATTTCACTTGCTTATATGATAAGAAACTACCAATTAAATAAAACAGGATGTAATAAAGTTCGAATGAGTACCATGTATTCCGAAATGGTTTCTTGGATGGACCATAAAACATGTACTTAAAATATTTTCTATAGCAAAGTATCCGGGGTTTTTCGAAATATCCTACTAATTTGTTGTACTCAATATAAGATGATGGGTCAACTAAACAAAGTATTTAATGTTTGAAGAATGAATTGATTGGCTCTAGAAAGTTAATGGGTTCAACATCGTCAGCAATGGTGATTAGTACTTAAATTTATGAAAGAACGAATAGAGAGACAAAGTTTTAGAATAAAAACAAAAGTATCCAATACATACAATACTAAAGTATTGGTTTAATAATCTATCTTATAATTATGTTACTTATTGTGTTTCCCACAGATGTGTGTTGGTTTTTGAATTTGTTTTAAATCAGCACAAGGACGACGATGAGAGACAGTTTAATTTATCTTGGTAGAAGCCCACATGTAAGCTATTTTCTTCTGTCTCATTGGTTTACTCGAGCGATGAAGAAATGTATAAACACTAAGTGTGATTCAACAATATGATTATGTCGTGACCCATATGATACATTGATAAATACGAAGAAACTTAAATATAAAGACACTGTAATTGTTTTATGGTTTTTATAAATCCTACTTTAGAGTTTTGGGCAGGAGTCACATCTCATTGTCCTTTACGATGTTCAAGACATGTTACTAGATTCCAGGGGTTTAGTTTCTCTACCTTTTTTTGAGTTATCCATCTCCATGATTATAAAGTTTTTTTTTATCTTATGATCCATTAATTGAAATTTGAAGGAAATTATGTACATACCCTGTGATGACATAAATACACTAGAACTAAAAGCAAATTATACCGTGCCACTAATTTAATTACGTTTTTATTTAAGGAATAAACCGGAAATTCAATTAAACCAGAAACGATCAACCCGGTCTGACCGGTTTCTGCGACATTTGTTGGAATTACCGGTTGAACGATTTGTGAGTAAAATTGGTTATCTCTATCTCGCTTACCGGCTTACCGGCTTACGCTTAGACAGAGACGACGACGATGTCGCTTTGGGCATGGCCGTTGGGAGTGTCCATGCCGACCATTTACGTTTTCCGGTACTATTCATTCGTATTTTGACAATGCTGTATCTTTGATTTGTGTTTGCGCATTCTTGTTGTTGATGCAAACTTAGGATTTAGTAGAGAAATCAAACGAAATCGATAATAGCAATTATTTGAGCTTTGATTCTGAGTTCTAACACGTCTAAATTGTTAGTTTGGAGTTGTTGATCTCGATTTTGGTTAAAAGTTTCGATTTTTTTTTGTAATAGAGAATTGCAGGTTTTGTTCTGTTATTGGATATTAGATTTTGAGTTTCTGGAGATTTTATACTTGATTCTAGACTCAAATACTCAGATCAAGAAGTAGATTCTATATAAGTAGGCTTACACATAATTTCATATTTCACATCCTTTTTTTAAGTGATCAAGATACTTAAGCAAATGCTCTAACTGTGACCTTTTAGTTTCTTACACATCCTAGTGAGATACAAGATGAAGAAGACAAAGAAGTAGAAGAGCCACTAAGTATTGGTCTCCCATGGAACAAGTCTGAGAGATAATTCTCCAAGTTATCTGGCTTTAACCTCACCAGCATCTCTATGTTTCTCTCCTGGCTCAACGTTGGCAAGTACTTACCGTAAAACTCTCTGTATTCCGGTACTATTTTCTTTGCTATGGATACCTTAAGCTCGTCCCTTAGCTTTGCATCTGTTATCACACATGATGATTGTTTTGTGTAAGCTTCTTCGAATACCGCGTGAAATCTCTTGAAATGTGTTTTGGCTTCCTCTGGTGATAATACTGTTGTGTTGGATCTCTCTGGTAAAGATATGTATACACTGGACCACGCTGCGATCTCGTAGTTTGCAGCGTAGCTTCTGAGTTTTGTTTCGTGCTTTGTGAGCCAATCGTCTCCGAGAAGGTTCCTGAGGTGAGTTGAACGAACGGTGTCAACCACGAACTGAATGTTGTTCACGAGGAAGAGGTAAGAGAGTGAAACGTCCTTGTAACTCTCTGCTTTGATGTCTAGTTTGCATAGGAAAACAAGGATGAGCCATGCTAGTTGGACCGAGACTGCGTGGTTGTTGTTGTCCTCATCTTCTAAGATTGGAGCTGTGAAATAAGATTCTAGCATACGTGTGTTTCTCTTAAGTGGATACTCTTCTAGGATCTCAGACAACACACGGCTGTATTCAGAAAGTGATGATATGAAACTCATGGTTGATCGAGTCAGCTTGTGAACCCCTCCTCCTGCAGTTAGTGCTTTTGAAGAATCCTTTTGTATTGTTGACTCAAACTCCGTGAGACTTGTGTGGATTGAGTCCTTGAGTTTCTTTAGCGATGAGAGCACCAGAGTTTTAACAGCAGCTACTGAATCAAAGTGAAAAATCAGTTCTATGTCTGGCCTAAGTTCAGAGATTGCTGCATAGAGATCCATCAGCCTGAAGATCCTCTCCGGCGATGACTTCTTCTCCTTATTGGCAACGAGTTCAGGGAACTTGAAAAGATTGATTCCTGCTTCATTCGCTATCTCGTAAAAGCAAGACTCTCTTATTGTACTCGAAGCAGAGAAGACGTAATCACAGAGAAGTTTTTCTCCTCGGAGAAGTGTTATGACTCCAATCTTTGCAGCTTTGATCCAGTTCTTGATCATAGGCTCGAGCACGCCCCAGTCCATTCTGTTAAACCGTGAGATCTTATACTTTTCGATCCCAAGTAAGTGTAGCCCTTCATCTACAATTGACTTTCTGATCAACTTATATCTCTTTATGCATTCTTTACCATATCCACAGCTGATCATGGTCTCTGCTATGATCTTGAGGTCTGACATCACAAGTGCTGCAGCTTTTTCAACCTTACTGATTGATTCACCAGCTTTCTTCAGCTCATCATCATCATCATCATCATCATCAGATTGCATAACATCTTCGAATTCTGAATTGCTTGAAACTGAGGATTGACTAGAGACAGATTCAGGATGAAGTTGGTCACGGTTCGAAGACAGTATCTGGAAGAACTCTTGTTCAAGCCTGGCCATACCGATCTGCATCAGGTGCTGTGCCTGTACTAGCTTGGCAGATTGAGAGTGCTGAGAGATGAGAAAGTGCATGGCTCTGCGTAAGTCACGGATGCATCTGATGAATTCTTTGGCCTCTTTTCTGCTGTGACAAAACAAAGAGATGATCTTTGTGTAGGATGGTGAGTTCGGATCCCACTTCTTGATGATTGATTCTGCGGCCTCCACGGTTTCCTCCATCATCGACTGAGAAAAAGTCTGATTGAGAGGAGAAGCTGGGAGAGAAGTGAATGGAGAAAGAGAAGAAAGGATAGATTTAGGAGAAGAGGAAGAGAAGATAACAGACTTTGCTTTTTTCGCCATTGATGAGGTTTTTACTACTCACTACTCTTCTTTCTGATTATGTTAGAAGAGATGATTTATTGTTCAGTGGAGTTGCTGGTGACTTGTACTGTCTTGATTATCTCTGTAAGGTACACATGTAACATTATATAGAGAGATGGTTCCTCAAATGTGTGAGTTAAACCAATGACCAATACAAAACCTTTGACTGGCTTTCTCTATTCTTGCAAGTTTTAAAAACTCAATATTAACTAATGTTTCATGTAGTTTCATACTGGTGTAATAGTTGACCGAATATATTATCTTTTATTTTTGTTTCTTAATCATTCGATTATCAATACTTTGAAATGTAAGAAAGTCTTGAGATACAAGAATATTATAGTGGCTTTGAGTCTTTTGACTTGGCAAAACTTTCGAAATTTCGATGTTTTATAAAGATATATAGGATGATGTAGATTGATTGACGGTTAATTAATATTCTCTCTGTTTCATATTAAGTGTCATTTTAGACTGATTATTTTGTTACAAAATAAGTGTCATTTTGTATTTCCAATGTATATGTTTGGTAAATTTTCCAATTTTATCCCTACTAATTTAATGTATTGACCAATAGAAAAATTAAATAATTTATTAATAAAGAATAAAATAGAAAATTTAATGATTTTCTTAATATGTGTGAAAACTTCTAAAATGACACTTAATATAAAACAGAGGAGTATCTTATTACGATAATATTATGAGTTTGGTGACAAAGTCCACTTTAATGTTAAGGTTAACACGACGAAACGTTTAAAGATCTTTATTTTTGTTCTTCACGAAAAAAAATTATTCCACAGATTCTTCTTATACAGTCTATGTATGTTAAAAATTTCGCTAAAATTGATTTTTAGGTTAAAGATTTTCAGTTTGTGATTTTATTCTCTTTTTTTTTGGCAAAAAAATTGAAATTATGAAACCAAATACTACCCATATTTTGTGTGTGTGTGTGTGTGTGTGTTAAATATGTCAAGGAAAATTTGAGAACCTAGAATGAATATGAAACTACAACTTGAATTTGATAAATATTGAAACCAAAGGTAATGACATATATTTATCACTTTCAGGTAATTGTTTATGCAATCACTATATAAGACTAATTAACCTATTGTGTTTGACCAACAGATCACAAGATACGCACTATCTCTGATATTTTGTAATTTACACTTATTGTTATATATAATGACATGGTGGTTTGAAAAATGATATATACACATGCATAATAATACTATAGAAATAGTATGCAGCCACGAGTTCGTTGAGAGAAAATGATATGTGCTTACCAAAGTCAATTGTGTATAGATGGATGTAAGCAAGTTCTGCATCAACGCTGACTTGGCAAATCAAGACCAGCAATAAGCTATTCTACGTATAGCAACGACCACACTTCATAACCAAAACCAAGTGCAAGGGAAATGTTGTAACATTCAGAAAAGGCTAATTAAGGAATGAGTTCGTATATAACGTAAGAACTCCTAGTACTACTCGATTTGGTTTTATCTGAATTGAATTGAGTCATTTGTTTTCAACAGTTACGAAATCAAAAGAAACTAATAGGAAAACTCAAATGAATTAGAGGAAGTGTGCAGTGCCGTACTTAGGTTTATATAAGCTTAGGGCTAAAAAATTGGTTTTGTTTTGTGTTAAAAAAAAGTTAATGATATATATATATATACTAGATGGTTACCCATCAGAAACGTAAATGATATGTATTTTTAATTGTTCATATATTTATATTATTTTGTGACTATGAAAAAATCATCTACATTATATATAAATTATCTGATTGTTTGATACATTGTGTATAGTTTACATTAAATTTTATATAAATATAAATTGTAGGTGTGATTGTTTATATATGACAGCAAATTAGTCATTTTTTGGTTCTTTGAAATATTGAATAAGTATTAACAAAAACTAAGCAAAACATATGCAAAATATAAACAAAACATAAGTAAAATATTTTTACGTGTGTGCTTTATAATGTTTAAATGTTTGAAAGTAAAATTGAAAAACCACATGAAAGTTAAAAATTCGCAACCACACTAACAAAATGCTAATGTGACAATAAAAAGTAGATGCCATGATATTTAAGAGTCTATTTTATTTGTTATTACACATTAGCATTTTATTAGTTAATTAATAATATCTTTTCGTATAAATTTTTAATATAAGTTCTCAACTTTTATGTAGTTTTTCATTTTCCTTCAAACATTTAATAAATTATATAATACTTTAATAATGCAAATAAAAGATTATGAAATATGAAATAAGAAAAATTAATAACAAACAAAATATTTAAATTTTTATAATAGTTTAAACATATTTTCAAACTAAATACATAAGCTAACTTTAAAAAAATATATGTGGCCTTACAATTTTTTTATATTATGTGGTCTTGGGCAAATGCCCTTTTCAATATACACCAGGCACGGCACTGGAAGTGTGAAAACAACTGGCAGAAGAGATTCTACAAAAGTCAATTCTTTCCTATAAGACAAAGTAATCACAAAGTCAAAGTTCAAACTTATATTTCTTTTTTTCCAACTTACTAAAGCAAAACTACGAGTCTACGATAGTGTTTGATATTTGTGCATGTTATTATGGCCAGCCCCAACCTCTTCATCTTGGTTGGTCTAACAAATTCTAGTGAGAACAAAGGATTCACACATGAGAACACATTTTGGTGCATCAATTCTTCAAAGCTCAGCATTTCATACCTATTGATTGTCTAATGGTGTTTTTAGACTTCATATGAGTCAACTAATCTTGCAAATCACCACACCACTTTTTTTTGTTTTTCAACGTATAATTTGTTCAACTCGGATGTGTACTCATAATCAATTTTCCTTGCGTTATATTTTCTCGAGTCACGAAATTTATCAAATTACTGATTGTTGAATTCAACATTTGTGTAGCGGCATAACTCTCTCTTTCTCGCACATACCTCAACCACTGAAAAAAAATTAGCAAAGGTGTATTTTCTTTCTAGAAAATTTCAAATTTAGAAACAGAAAATGCTTTGTTTCTTTCTGAATAGGGGTGTAAGCAGAGCATCAGAGAGAAAGAGAGAGACCCTTATGGTAAGTTGATAGACGTAATTAACAGCACAAGACAAAAGATCGAGTTGACTAGTCTGAATGATTAGTGATGCTAGAGTTTAACGAGCTAATTCTCAACCGAGTAATATAAAAGATGAAGTGATCCGATCATATAACGATAATACTCTGCTTATGTGAATCAAATCTTTCATTAAGATGAGCTTTCAAAATCTTTAACAACAGGGAAAGAAAATAAGCCAAACTCACACAAGAGAGCTAAATAAAATTCAAACACACAAAAATTGATGTGATTAAGATAACGCTTACACCTTAATAGCATACTTCCTAATTGGAAAGTACATTTCTTTCTTCTTCTCCCTTTCAGTCTTCAGTGATGCCTGTTACAAATCATCAGCCAGAGAAGCAATTCATTCAGTACAATAAACCAAACACACCATTTGCTCAATTCTCTAATATCACTTTGAAAAACTACTAAACACAAAACGATACCTGATGCTTGGTGAGTCTTCTCCTGATCGCTCTAGTCTTCTTGGGACGAAGATCAAGAGGCAAAAGCTTCTTGTTCTTGTACGCCTCTCTCAAAGCAGACTTTTGTTTCTGTGAGATCACTGTCAATACCTGAGCAATGGACTTCCTCACCACCTTACTGAATCAACACAAAACAGAACCCATTTGAGATCATTGTGATTAAAAAAATCTGTGTTGGTAACAATCCAAGAGTGAGAAACTAAAACCAAGTAAGCTACTTTTTCTTTACATAGACTGAACAGTGGCTTTATATATCAATAGAGGACAATGATATGAACTAGGATACAACTAATACGTAACAGAACAAAACTATACAATTTGCAAAACATAAGCAGAAGCAAGTGTTATATGTCTAAACTTATCAAAAAGGCTATGATACTCATAAACCTGATTACCACATATGATTAGTAACCACTACCACTAGCTAAAACCATAAACAAAGCTATACAATTTAGATTCAAATCATAATAGATAAAAAATGCAACATTTGATCACACAAGAAGAGTATAAAAAAGTAAGAGAAGTGGAAACACATACATCTTGGAGAGCTTGTTGGGAGCACCTCCAGTGACCTTAGCCACGCGAAGAAGAGCAAGCTCAGCCTTAAACTCCTTCAGCTGAGTAGAAAGATCAGCTTTTGATTTCTCCCTCAGCTCATGAACCTTGATTCTTGCTGTTCAGATTCCATTTCACAATACACAAAAAAAAAAATCAAATCTCATATCCATAAACGTAAGATATTATACGTTAAAGTGGGAAAAGTTTCAGAATTTGGCTTACCCATTGATGCGTCTTGGTGTGGTGTTCTTCTGGCCTTGCCCCCTACTCTGTTGGCTGTGGTATAAAAGATTAAAAACCCTAGAAAACACACAAATGAAGAAGATGACGGCTATCACTTAAACTCGGAATTTTTAGGTTATATTTAGTGGGCCGAGTTTGATATCACATGTCGGCCCATAAATAGAATCCATATAAAATTTCCAAAACGAGTTTTGATCGAAGACGTAATCGTTATTAACAAACGTGATAAATAAGTGTAATTATGAGTAGCGTGATTGACAATTACCTCTAATAAATACGACGATGCATACATTAGTCGACCAGTTGGCACAAAGACATAAATGCATGTTTATCCATGACCCCAAGTTGAAGATTCTATAGTAACAAACGAAAAAAAA
Organism: Camelina sativa; assembly: GCF_000633955.1. Lineage (NCBI taxonomy): Eukaryota > Viridiplantae > Streptophyta > Magnoliopsida > Brassicales > Brassicaceae > Camelina > Camelina sativa. The sequence continues at coordinate 4,629,103 of NC_025689.1, read as the reverse complement.
CTAAGCGCCGGTCAAGCACCACCGGCTGAAGCATTCTCATTGATTAATTTACAAAATAATGAAAAAAGTGAAATATTGGACTCGTTCAAAGCTTCTGGTAACGTTGTTATCTACAACGAAAAAAATATCCAACCAAAGACGCAGCGTTTTAAACATGGATTCCCCTGTTTTTTTGGGGGGTCGCTTTGTTTCTTTTGACTCTTCTCTTTTCAGCTCCTATAAATCAGACAACAACTAACTCTTTCTCTCTCTCACATCACAAGTCCTTTTGAAAAAACAAGAAAATATCTTATTTTTTGCATAAAACACAGAACAAAAACAGAGGATCATCAACCAATCATGGTTCTGTATGAAGAGGTTAGTGTCTTTTATATACGTTTCCAAGCTCATGTAGAGCTCTGTTACTATAGAAAAGTGATGATACCAAAAAAACAAAAAAATGTACTTACTAGTTCTGTTCCTGTCGATCCAGCAAGAATCATTCAGCTATTAGGTTTAATGTAAGTATTATCNCAAGCTCAGCCTTAAACTCCTTCAACTGAGTAGAAAGATCAGCTTTTGATTTCTCCCTCAGCTCATGAACCTTGATTCTTGCTGTTCAGATTCCATTTCACAATACACAAAAAAAAAAATCAAATCTCATATCCATAAACGTAAGATATTATACGTTAAAGTGGGAAAAGTTTCAGAATTTGGCTTACCCATTGATGCGTCTTGGTGTGGTGTTCTTCTGGCCTTGCCCCCTACTCTGTTGGCTGTGGTATAAAAGATTAAAAACCCTAGAAAACACACAAATGAAGAAGATGACGGCTATCACTTAAACTCGGAATTTTTAGGTTATATTTAGTGGGCCGAGTTTGATATCACATGTCGGCCCATAAATAGAATCCATATAAAATTTCCAAAACGAGTTTTGATCGAAGACGTAATCGTTATTAACAAACGTGATAAATAAGTGTAATTATGAGTAGCGTGATTGACAATTACCTCTAATAAATACGACGATGCATACATTAGTCGACCAGTTGGCACAAAGACATAAATGCATGTTTATCCATGACCCCAAGTTGAAGATTCTATAGTAACAAACGAAAAAAAACTAAGCGCCGGTCAAGCACCACCGGCTGAAGCATTCTCATTGATTAATTTACAAAATAATGAAAAAAGTGAAATATTGGACTCGTTCAAAGCTTCTGGTAACGTTGTTATCTACAACGAAAAAAATATCCAACCAAAGACGCAGCGTTTTAAACATGGATTCCCCTGTTTTTTTGGGGGGTCGCTTTGTTTCTTTTGACTCTTCTCTTTTCAGCTCCTATAAATCAGACAACAACTAACTCTTTCTCTCTCTCACATCACAAGTCCTTTTGAAAAAACAAGAAAATATCTTATTTTTTGCATAAAACACAGAACAAAAACAGAGGATCATCAACCAATCATGGTTCTGTATGAAGAGGTTAGTGTCTTTTATATACGTTTCCAAGCTCATGTAGAGCTCTGTTACTATAGAAAAGTGATGATACCAAAAAAACAAAAAAATGTACTTACTAGTTCTGTTCCTGTCGATCCAGCAAGAATCATTCAGCTATTAGGTTTAATGTAAGTATTATCTGCTTTTTTATAATTTATATGCAGGATTTTGTTTTGAACTCACGAGGCATGAAGCTGTTCACTTGTGTATGGAAACCAGAGAAGGAAGAACCAAAGGCCTTGCTCTTTCTCTGTCATGGCTACGCTATGGAGTCCAGCATCACCATGAACAGTTCAGCCACGAGGCTAGCCAAGGCCGGTTTTGCGGTCTATGGAATGGACTATGAAGGACATGGGAAATCCGAGGGACTAAATGGTTACATCAGTGACTTTGATCATCTCGTTGATGATGTCTCTAATCACTACTCTACAATTTGTGGTAATTTTTTTTTACTGAAAACCTTTAATATGGTTTTAGATTTTCATTAATTTAGTAAAAGAAATGGTGAAAATATGTTGTAGAGAAGGAAGAGAACAAGGGGAAGATGAGGTTTCTACTTGGAGAATCCATGGGAGGAGCACTTGTGTTGCTCTTAGCGAGAAAGAAGCCTGACTTTTGGGACGGTGCGGTTTTGGTCGCACCCATGTGTAAGGTTTAGTGATCTCTCTTTCTTTTTTGTACTTTATTGTTTTTTTAGTTATCCTTAGTCTTGCATTATTAACGTATAAAGAAATCAATATACATTGAATGATTAATTAGTGTTCTAGATGATTTTTATAGTTGAGATATATTTTCAAATGATTTTTTAAGAATTAGATCAAAGGTCGCAATCGAAAACGGAGAAATATGGGTGTAAAGTGAGAATAAACCAAAAAATTTCAATTATTTTTCTCTACTTTTTAATTAGTAATAAGTGTCCTTAGATAATACTACAAAAAAATGGTTCAATCACTCTTCATTCGTCTTTTGTCTCATACTGGTTTCTATTTAGACACCATTACTATTGTTACAATCAAATATTAGTGTTGTACTGATTAGAAAAAGTAATCAAATAACGAATAGTCTACACATTTTTTTTGTTGTCTTCCATCTAATATGGCAAATGTCCTTATGTATAGTTAGCAGACGAGATAAAGCCACATCCAGTAGTGATCTCAATTCTTATCAAGCTTGCCAAGTTTATTCCGACGTGGAAGATAGTTCCAGGAAATGATATTATTGACATTGCAGTTAAAGAACCCCACATCAGAAAACAGGTGATTGATAATTGTAATCTAATTAAGACAGCCAAACTCTACTTATTTCATCACTTTTTTTGTTATTAACCATAGTATATGAATTTAACAGGTGAGGGAGAACAAGTACTGCTATAAAGGCCGGCCTCGCCTCAATACCGCCTACCAACTCTTGTTGGTTAGCTTGGATCTCGAAAAGAATCTTCATCAGGTTTCTAATGTTAAGATACATATATAGTTATTTTGGATATGTATATTTGATATTGTAATGGACGATAACATGTTACACGTAAAACTTGATAACTAATTAGCAATGGCTTTTGAACGTATATAGGTATCTATTCCTTTCATTGTTCTTCACGGAGAAGATGATAAAGTGACGGACAAAAGCGTGAGCAAATTGCTATACGAAGTGGCTTCAAGCTCGGACAAGACGTTCAAGTTGTATCCCAACATGTGGCACGCTTTGCTATATGGAGAAACTCCTGAAAATTCAGAAATTGTGTTTGGTGATATCATAAATTGGCTGGAGGATAGAGCCATCAATTCGAACGGAGGGTTGGAGACTCAGCTAAAACATAAGCATGATGGATTCTTGACGCATAAATAAGTGAACGATATCCTTGACAAAAAAAATAATAAAAAAAATAAGTGAACGATATATGTAGCAATGTGGTTTCTGTACTTACGTAGTCTTTTATACATACGAAGTTACTAGTTGAATTTTATCCACAAAAAGAAGAATGTGACATGTTGAATACGTTGTGAAGTATTTTTATAATTTACGGAATTTATATATATCAAAACAAGTCGTTAACAACCCTCAAAAACCACATGAATTTGTAGATAGCATCAGATTGAAGAATTGAAGATAAGTTAGGTCTTATTTATAATACGCAAAATTGACCGGTTTCATCAATGGTCGAAAAGAATCAATTACTGAATCAATTGACGCCGTAAAGAAAGTATAGAGAAAGTCGACGCCGTAGTTCTGAAACTATATACAAATTTTGAAAAATTAAAAATATAACAACTACATATTATACGTCACATGTTTTTTTTCTGAGATAAATTGGCCTAATTATTATTCACTATATTAATTTGCAATTTAGAAATTTTAAAGAACCAGTAACCAATTAAAAATTTTACCAGGCTAATAAAAAAAGATAGTAAATTTTGCTGTCAAAAAAAAAAAAAATTAATCCACAAATTAATATTCTACAAAACTATGTCAGTTTATTCCTAAATGTAATTTTTCCATGACTTATGGATGAGTAAGCACGCAAATTGACGACTTTTCGTCCAATGGAATGATAATTAATTATCCATATACGTATGGAGCGACTATTCTCTAATTTATAACTCAAAAGGTAAAAATTTCTAGTTATAACTCAAAAGCTAAGTCACTAACTACATACAGATATACACTTATTCTATAGTATTAATTTTCAAGTAAAGATTGTTAATTGCTCTTTCAGAAAAGTCTAAGAAGAGTTGGGAATAATTTATAAGAGTTTGCGAAAGCTGAGGTATATTCTGTATTATATAGGAAGTTTAAGGAGTGAAAGGGAATAACAAAAAGAAAACCAAATTCACGACGTTGTCAACTTTGTCAGGGTCAGACGACTAAGCAGAGCTCTACATTGTCTTTCCATTTACTTTCTAAACTCTCCAAGAAAACAAGAAAACGAAATAAAAGGTGATTCAAATTAATCTCTTTTGACGTAATGGTTAGTTGATTAACAATCTCTTCAATCTTTGATTAGTTTGAATCTAAAACTGCATATTTGTTCTTACGTATTTCTTAAATATTAATTGGTTTTGGTGTGCAGGCGAGTGAAACAGAGGACTTCAAGTATGAAGAGGTGTGCATGTGTATATATATATATATATGCATTGAGATAATCACATAGATATATATATATATATATATATATATATATATAGAAAGGTTTGGTGACTGATTGATGATTGTATACATATGTGCAGAGTTTCATAAAAAACACTCGAGGATTGAAGTTGTTCACGTGCAGATGGGTACCAACAAACAAAGACCCAGGGGCTTTAGTTTTCCTTTGCCACGGATACGGCATGGAATGTAGCATCACCATGAATAGTTAAGATCAACCCACTCCACAAAATTCTATGAATTTATATTTTAATTATGTATATGCTTTCATCTAGATTGTATTATAGAATGACTAATATCATCTGATCTAAAATCCAAATGTTCCAAGTTAACATCAAACAAAAAAACCAAAAAATTATTAACGTTTGAAATTAAATGAATATGATCGGATTAGGTACTGCGAGGAGGCTTGTGAAGGCAGGATATGCGGTTTATGGAATGGATTATGAAGGACATGGCAAATCTGATGGGCTGAGCGCTTATATCTCAAACTTTGACAACCTCGTTGATGATGTCTCAACTCACTACACAACTATTTGCGGTAATGTTGACTTTTGGATTATAAAAGTCAACTTATAATTGATTGAAATTTTTGTGTGACAGTAAATGTCCGAATTAAAAAAGGTAAACTACATAATTGCGGAATCAATATGATCGATATGAAGTTTTTTTGGTCGAACGTGAGAAGATGGAAGCAACTGATACATGAATAGCTTGATTTTTTTTCTTTATTTGTTTTGACATTATCAAATAAATTGCCTTTGGAATGTAAAATTGAAATAGAGAGGGAAGAGAACAAACGGAAGATGAGGTTTATGTTAGGAGAGTCCATGGGAGGAGCAGTGGTTGTGTTGCTATGCAGGAAGAAACCTGACTTTTGGGATGGAGCTCTCTTGGTCGCTCCAATGTGTAAGGTATTTCACTATTTCTCATCTCTTTATTTAGTTTTTTTTTTAGTTGCCTAATATTATTGTTAATCTTATACAACTGAAATTTGTGGTTCAAAAATATTAAACAGAACACCTATAAACATTTTTATATTCTATGAGTGAAATAATCATACAATAACCAAATTACTAGATTCAGTTACGCAACTAAAGAAAACTTGTATTTTTCTTATAGGGCATATATAGAATTGTTGATTAATATAAATTAAATGCATATAAACGAAACATTTTTTTTGTGAGTACAAGCAAATTAAATAGTACTATATGAATGTGGAATATATATATTTGTCACAGATCGCAGAAGAAATGAAGCCAAGTCCTTTTGTTATTTCGATATTAACAAAGCTCATCTCGGTTATACCTAAATGGAAAATAATTCCTAGTCAAGATATCATCGAGATTTCATATAAAGAGCCAAAAATAAGAAAACAGGTATATGTTTCTATATAACACAGTAATCAAAAAAATTAGTATATACAAAAGCTAAGTAAGAAACTAATCGGCATATATGCTTGATTTAAATTTTGTATGAGTAAAGGTTAGAGAAAATCCTTTATGTTACAATGGAAGACCACGCTTGAAAACTGCGTATGAGCTCTTAAGGATCAGCAACGACCTCGAGAAGAGACTTCAAGAGGTATTTATGTATATAAATTATACATATACTCGAGATTCCCTTAATGCATGCATTGATATTCAGATCGGACTTAAGGAATAATATATATATTTACTGGTAAAAGTTTACCGTCAGATTTTTTTTTTTATTTTACTTTGGTTTCTAACCATCCGAGAAATTGTTAGTACAGTATATAAATTATAGGTGTAACTTTACAACTAAATAATGCATATAATGATTATAGGTTTCATTGCCGTTTATGGTTTTACACGGAGATGATGATAAAGTAACAGATAAAGCAGTGAGCCAAGAACTATACAAGGTTGCGTTGAGCTCTGACAAAACCTTAAAGTTGTATCCTGGGATGTGGCACGGTTTGCTCAATGGTGAAACACAAGAGAACATCGAAATTGTCTTCGCTGACGTCATTGGATGGTTGGAAAAAAGAAGTGATTATGGAAATGAAAGGTTTGAGTCGGGGCTTAAACATAATAGCGATGTTTGAATGTCAAGGAATAGTCGTTTTGCACACTTTTACTTACTACCTACATTGTTTAACACATACAAATTGTTGTACTGAAATTATAGTGTTTTGCATTCTGATTTTAACGCTGCTATTGTGAATTATATATTAAAAAAAAAACGGTTTCATGTTTAATCTCCATCAGTATTATGAATAAGATCAAGATAGATATTTTTATAATATTCTTACATTACATTAGATATATACACACAACAAGGGTATCTACAAAGTTGAGCTTTTCTTTAGTGTAAATGAAAGTTGTGGTTTATGCCGTTCTTTGTTTAACTATTTAAAGAAAACACGTTTTTAACGATTTTTAAATATTGAAAACAAGGATTAAAATATTTAAAATAGTGTCACTCATTAATTTTTAATTTTTATTTTTTTATAGAAAAAATAGTAATATTTAAAAAAATTATAATCAATAAATGTCATGATTATTTCCTAGATAATCCTACAAAATAAAGAAAAGTTTTCATCTAAAATATGATATTTAAATTGAAATATGTAACATATTTAAATAAAGAAAAGTTTTCATCTCAAAACGAATTGACATGTTTACAGGATTATTCAAACTCGCCCAATAGCTTGAATGGTCAAGGAAAAAAAAACGCGGTTCAAGGTGAACATACCGGTATCAGGCCACGTTTCGAACTATTTAGTAGGGTTAGCTTCTTTAGTTGAGGTGAGTTTTGTAGCACCCTTACTATCCCATGAATTACATACTGGGAGATAGTTGTCCTAAGCGTCAAAACCTGAACCTTGAATATCGGTAAAGAAACACCTCGAAGTTCCACAAGGGATAAAATCTACAAAAAGCACAATCGCCAATGGTAAATACCGAAACATCTACAGCAATACTAACATAGAGTTACTGAAAATCAAAGCTTAATGGAAACTAATCAATCGGCTAAAAGGTATAAGTGTGTGCAAACCAGCTGGTTCTACAGGAGTAACAATGGTCATATCTATCACACTGGAGTAGACAAAAAAAATTAAACATACCTTAAGAAAGTTTTCCCCAAAAGTAAGCTTCTGTACATTCTTCAATTTCTCTAGTATTTCTAGCACCATGACTTGAAGAAAATCAGCTTTGAGTTCCTGCTTAACTCTACTGAAAAAAATGTCTAGTTTAGCTTCAGTTAAAGACGAGACATCAACTAAAGTGCAAGGTAACCGAGAGTTTGCCAATCTGAGGTAACGTATATGTGGTGCAACAATATGTGTTGCCCCTGTAACCCAAACGTACTTACGCTCGATTTTTAAAACTCTCAGACGCGGTGACTTGCTTAGATCAAGAACCCTTGGTTGAGTAGGGCAATACAATTTTAATATTTTGAGGATCGGACAACCACATAAAATCTTGGCAAAGGATTCTTCAGAGATATTGCAATAATGCAATGAAAGTTTCTTCAATGATGTCCAAGACACCGAGCATCTTGTAACCAGATAGTTACATGATCTTAGCTTGAGTTGCTTGAGAGAAGAATTGGCGTAGAAAGAATGAGGAATGCACCCATGGGAATTGGTGTAAGATAAATATAACGACAGATTCTCAGCGTTTCGGGACATGGCGAACTCGATCCACTGGTTCATGTCGTGAGGAGGACAGTCCCTCACGTGGTAGGAATCGAGGTGAAATCTCATCATCTTACGAGCCGTGTAGCGAGATAGGGTTTCGTTTATGAAATCAGCCGGATTCCGTATATTACGAAGTCCTATAAAATCAAAGGACAAGGAAGGTGTATTGGGCCATACATGCCTCCATCGTCTGGACAAGACCGAAGTGCGCATGGCTATTTTAGTCGGGAGAAAGGAGAGGATTTGTTGGATAAGCACATCGGGCAAAGAGCTGATTGAGTCTAGATTTTCACTTGAGTCTCTTGCTCGTTTGAGATTGCGGCGGTGCTGATGGGCGTCGCAGTCAGTGGCGGTGACGCCGTCTCCGTGTCTGCCGTCGTAGGCCATTATATTACGTTATCAACGACCGATAACAAAACCTACTTGTATGTGTTGGTGTTTTGTGATTAAGAAACAAACCAAGTAAATAAAAATGTTGTTTATTGATTTGCTCTTCTATATATGAGCGTTTAATTATATATAGCAAAACACTTAACGTTAATTATAAGATAAGTAAATTCCCTATTCTCATTAATTAGTACTATTTAACTAAAATGTTAATAATTAAAATAAATCCGAAACTAAAACTTATTTCCTTTTCTCTTTTTTGTCACGTGACTTCTTTGCTGCAGATGTTGTGAGAACTCATTTTCAATCCCTAAATATGAATCTTCTTCTTCACGCTTTGTTTTTCTTTGGTTGAATCAAATCTTTTGGTGAAAATCCATGTTTGCTGCAGTGACATTAAGATGAAACCAAATTAGCTTTTTGAGTTAAAAAGGAAAAGATATATTTATTATTAGGCTTTTAAAAAGCCCATTACATACTATATACAATTATCTCCTGGAGGTTTCGAACGTATATTTCTGAAATAGTTTTACAAAAATAGAGTATATATATATGTAGATGAACTAATTAATATAATAGTGTTTGTTCCAAAAAAAAAACAAAAGAACTAGCAATGAAACTTGTGACTCTCTGATCATTTAAACGAATTTGGTTTCTTCTAAACGCACACACAACATTGAGCCATATTAAATAACAAAACTTAGCCATATATGCTCTGATCATCTTCTTCTTGGTTTGATCTTACTAGTTGCAGACAGTGACAATTTGGTATTTATTAGAAAATAAATGCTTACACTACACATTTGTTTTCTTTCGTAACAGATTATTCATTACTCATTAGTGGGTGGGATCTTTAAGAAAATATCGACAGGACATACATAAGCATTTGATATTCAGGATATAAAAAAAATCTGTATTTATATTATTGACTACATGTCTTCTGCTCCGTAACAGATTAGTGGGATCTTTAAGAAAATATCGACAAGACATTACATAAGCATTTGATATTCAGGATATAAAACAAATCTGATATTTATATTATTGCTTACATGTTCTGCTAAAAAGCCGGCGTGTTGAACGTTTTGAGAGTATCTGAATAATAAAAAACCGACCCCAATTTTTGTAAACTTTTTTAATTTTATCTTACAGTCGTCGCTTGAATCTTGATCACCAATATTTTACAAAATCATACTAATATATTTTAAAAAGTCAAACGACTCATTCGTCAAAGGCTGCAGGTTGGTTTATTGCCCAATGAGCAAAGATATGCACACGCGGATACGTGGGATCCAAAAAGTTAAAATAATTTTATTGGCCTAACTTTGAAAGCATTGAACTAAAATAAATATAGTGGTGGATCATGAAATTAAACACTTAATGATGTGAAAGTGGATACGTGATCACAATTTAACAAAAACAAATAGTGAAAAGTATATCTCTGATCTGTAAACCAAATTTATAAATGGTTTAAGTCAACGGAGTCGAACTTTTTACAACTAAGGTTATACTTAGTAGACATTGTATAATTACGCAAAACTAATAGAATTTGTAGTTTTTGACTTTTCTTCATTTGATGGTACTTACTTATGATCCTTCATTTATATACTTTTATGATAATCTAACATTATTGAATATGAGAAATATAAACCCTACTTGGCATCTACTGTTACTCGCTAGAAATATTGATTATATATTATTTTTTTTAAATAGACGTGAGTTTGATTTTGCAATTTGAAATAACAAAACCCATTGTCAAAGAATTTTAGAAGGGGTGTTTATGAACAATTTAAGACTTAAGGGTGTACTATTTGTGTTTCTTTGGAAAATGAGGGGGTGCTTTTGAATCGTCGCGAAACATGAATTTGCCACTTGTCTTTTCTACGGAAATATTTTTATATTTTTGCGAAGAAGCAATTGATTTAAAAAACATAAAAAAAAACGTGTTGCCGTGTGTTGGTGTTGGAGGGGTGCGAAGAGAAGAAACGAATCCGTTCAAATACTTAAAAAACGTCGTCGTATTACCGTATCGTCGTCCTCTTCCCCTCAATACTCATATAAAACAGAGCCTTGCAACAAAACACGAGACATCTCTTATCACAAAACTCGCGTCTCCATCCAACAAATACCAAAGAGAGAGAGAGAGTTTCAGACTTAATCTCTTCTTCTTAAGAATGGTTAGTTTAGTTACGTTCTGATTTGAAACACTCTCTTGTTTTTCTATCTCTTGAGGACCACATCTGAAACTCTTTTAGTTTGTTTTCTTCTTGTAATGAATTGTACCTTTTTTTTTCTTTTTGGTTATGCAGGCGAGTCAAACTGATGACACCGTTTACGAAGAGGTTTGTGTTCTGTTTACTTATTCATAAATGAATATATACTTATAGATATTAAAATCTAGAGTTTTTATTGATGATTTATGATTTATATATATAGAGTTTCATCAACAATTCTCGAGGAATGAAACTGTTCACGTGCAAATGGGTACCAGCAAAGCAAGAACCTAAGGCTTTAGTCTTTATCTGCCATGGATATGCAATGGAATGCAGCATCACCATGAACAGTTGAGATTGTTTAGTCTAATTTATGTTTTCTTATCAAATATTCAAGAGGTGTTGTTTAATGTTTGAAATGAATATGATTGGATTAGGTACTGCGAGGAGACTTGTGAAAGCAGGATTTGCGGTTTATGGTATAGACTATGAAGGTCATGGCAAATCTGATGGGCTTAGTGCCTACGTCCCAAACTTTGACCAACTTGTTGATGATGTCTCAACGCACTACACAAGCATTTGCGGTAATATTGACTTTTATTACCTATCTTTTTGAAAATACCTTCATAACCACTAATTTTAATCACCACTACTCTCAAATTATTGAACCAAATAAGGAATTATTCAATAAAATCTTATCAAGACTTTTTTTTTATTTTTCTTTTGTTGGTACTTGATCTATCGTCATGATGTTTTTGGATGGAAACAACCCATTACTCTGACATTATTAAATTTCTTTTGTACGACTTTATCAAAAAGTTTCGTTGTCTCTGATGTTTTTTTTTTATGGTTTTGTGTGGTTGAAATAATTAGAGAGAGAAGAGAACAAAGGGAAGATGAGGTTCTTGTTAGGAGAATCAATGGGTGGAGCAGTGCTTTTGTTGTTACATAGAAAGAAGCCTGAGTTTTGGGATGGGGCCATCTTGGCTGCTCCAATGTGTAAGGTATATTATTCATTCCATCTTGCTTCTATCTTTGTATTTGCCTAATTATGTTTTATTATGGGGCTATCGATATTATTGTTTGGTACGTCTTTTTCATTTGAAACGGTGGTTTTGTTTAAAAAGAAGTAATTAGCCAGCCTGGTGTTAATAGTGATTAGTTTTGAGTATAATAACAAAAACAGTAATGTTGAGGTGTGATGTAACTTTTTACCCACCCAATGTAGGAGGAAGAAATATGTATTTTATATGCCAAAATGTTGGGTTGTCTGTTTTCAAACGAGGTGACGATGATGTGAAAGATGCTGAATTATTAGTATTGTAAATGGTTAGATCATTATTGAGGGAATCGAGATTTTTATTTGATTAGACCAAGTCATAATGTTAAAGGGGAAGATGGAAATAACAATGAAAAAAATATAATTTACTGTTAATAATGAAAGCTTTTAAAGCTACAGTGTGACAAATTTTTTCCTATATTACAGATTGCTGAAGAAATGAAACCAAATCCTTTGGTAATTTCGATATTGTCCAAACTTAGCGGAGTGATACCGTCGTGGAAGATCATTCCTGGTCAAGATATTATTGAGATTGCTTTTAAACAGCCAGAAATCCGAAAGCAGGTTAAAGAGAATCCTTACTGTTACAAAGGACGTCCACGTTTGAAGACTGCTTATGAACTACTGAGGGTTAGCACCGACCTCGAGAAGAGATTGAACGAGGTAATATATTTTTACTTTCAGTTTGGTCAAAGAGTTAATATGATTGGATGAGGTGTACATGAGGTGTTTTATGTATTGGGAACAGGTTTCTTTACCGTTTATGGTCTTGCACGGAGAAGACGATAAAGTCACAGACAAAGCGGTGAGTGGAGAGCTGTATGAGGTTGCGTCTAGTTGGGACAAGACTCTCAAACTGTACCCTGGAATGTGGCACGGCTTACTCTATGGAGAGACACCAGAGAATATTGATCTTGTGTTTGCTGACATCATTGGTTGGTTGGACAAAAGAGCCTCTGATGGAAAGGGCGGGGCTGAATCGGAGAGGAAACGTAGAACCGATGGTATATCTTTGAAAGGGTAGTTAGAAGAAAGTAAAGACAGATTCTGTTTGTTTGTTCATTTCTTTCTTTTCTTGAATAGTATTTCTGTTAATTAGTGGGAAAATATTGTAAACATTAACTTAATATTAATAAGAATGAAAAAAAGTTGAAATATTTGGTTATATATGTGAGTATACAAAACGGCCAAAGTGAAGCAGAACACTGTTTTAAATGATGTAAACCCCCTCTTATAGTTTCAAACTTTCGGACAAAATAGTACCTGCAAAATAGATAAATGCAACTATTACACTATGACTCTGACCAAACCAATTTTATAAAGAGAATAAAGAAAAAAGCACCAAATCATTAGTAGCTAACTTATTAAGAGGTTCAGTTGAATAGATCGCAAACTCAACTAAATCAAAACAACAACAACAACAACTCCACACCATTCTCATCGCATTAACCATATGCTCCAATGCTTCTTTATATAAACTCATCATTCATCGAATAATATCAAACACAAACAACATCGCAAGCCAAAGATAACTTGAGAATCCAAACCAAAGAGTAAAATGGCCAAAGCTCTTCACATAATCATCCTTCTGTTCCTCACATCCTTCAATCTCCTCGCAGTCATCAACTCGGTTAGAATTCTTGACGAGATCCAACCTCAGCCTCAGTTAATCCCTACAGGCCAAATCCCCACGGTGGCTCCAACTGAAGCCGAGGAGGATGATGGCACCGATGACAACCCAGTACCAGCAACCACAACAAGTACTGCATCAGCAGTAACTGTCTCAGCCGGTCCAGCTGGTGCCACAGCGGGTGAACACGAGCCTTTACTAGAGTTCTTCATGCACGATGTGCTAGGCGGGTCTCACCCATCGGCTCGTGTGGTTACCGGAATAGTAGCTCAAACTGAAGTGAACGGAATACCATTCTCAAAGGCCAGCAACAGCATTTTCCCAGTTGACAATGGAGTCCCACTGGTCAACTCAAACAACATCAACAGTGTTATTAACCCAAACACAGCTCCACTTCTCACAGGACTTGGCGGTGCTCAAACCTCCACCGTAATCCAAAACACTAATGGGAATTCCAACGATGCTCTTAGCGCNGCTGAATCGGAGAGGAAACGTAGAACCGATGGTATATCTTTGAAAGGGTAGTTAGAAGAAAGTAAAGACAGATTCTGTTTGTTTGTTCATTTCTTTCTTTTCTTGAATAGTATTTCTGTTAATTAGTGGGAAAATATTGTAAACATTAACTTAATATTAATAAGAATGAAAAAAAGTTGAAATATTTGGTTATATATGTGAGTATACAAAACGGCCAAAGTGAAGCAGAACACTGTTTTAAATGATGTAAACCCCCTCTTATAGTTTCAAACTTTCGGACAAAATAGTACCTGCAAAATAGATAAATGCAACTATTACACTATGACTCTGACCAAACCAATTTTATAAAGAGAATAAAGAAAAAAGCACCAAATCATTAGTAGCTAACTTATTAAGAGGTTCAGTTGAATAGATCGCAAACTCAACTAAATCAAAACAACAACAACAACAACTCCACACCATTCTCATCGCATTAACCATATGCTCCAATGCTTCTTTATATAAACTCATCATTCATCGAATAATATCAAACACAAACAACATCGCAAGCCAAAGATAACTTGAGAATCCAAACCAAAGAGTAAAATGGCCAAAGCTCTTCACATAATCATCCTTCTGTTCCTCACATCCTTCAATCTCCTCGCAGTCATCAACTCGGTTAGAATTCTTGACGAGATCCAACCTCAGCCTCAGTTAATCCCTACAGGCCAAATCCCCACGGTGGCTCCAACTGAAGCCGAGGAGGATGATGGCACCGATGACAACCCAGTACCAGCAACCACAACAAGTACTGCATCAGCAGTAACTGTCTCAGCCGGTCCAGCTGGTGCCACAGCGGGTGAACACGAGCCTTTACTAGAGTTCTTCATGCACGATGTGCTAGGCGGGTCTCACCCATCGGCTCGTGTGGTTACCGGAATAGTAGCTCAAACTGAAGTGAACGGAATACCATTCTCAAAGGCCAGCAACAGCATTTTCCCAGTTGACAATGGAGTCCCACTGGTCAACTCAAACAACATCAACAGTGTTATTAACCCAAACACAGCTCCACTTCTCACAGGACTTGGCGGTGCTCAAACCTCCACCGTAATCCAAAACACTAATGGGAATTCCAACGATGCTCTTAGCGCCAACAATCTCCCTTTTGTAACCGCTGGAAACCTCCCTCCTGGTGCTGCCCTCCAGCATCTCATGTTCGGAACCATAACTGTTGTGGACGATGAGCTAACTGAAAGCCACGAGCTTGGCTCAGCTGTTATAGGGAGAGCTCAAGGCTTTTACTTGGCCAGTTCCTTGGACGGCACAAGCCAAACTCTTTCTCTGACCGTATTGCTACATGGAGAGCACGACCATCATGACACTTTAGATGATGCCATTAGTTTCTTTGGAGTTCACCGGACCGCCTCTCATGCCTCCCAGATTGCAGTTATTGGCGGGACTGGGAAGTTCGAGCACGCTAAAGGGTATGCCATAGTGGAAACTCTGCATAACCAGGACAACCAGCATATCACTGATGGTCAAGACACCATCCTCCATTTCAGTGTATACCTCACCTACAAAGCTTGAAGACAAAATGAGACTTAAACAAGAAATGATTGCTTTTGTATATGTTCTTGCTCACTAGCTTCTGCTTGTGGCCTTTTTCCATTGTTGTGTAAATCTAAATTCCAAAGAAATTTATTTCAATGAGACTGTTTCAATCAAATTCCTGTTTCATTCACACAAAAAAACTTGTTGAAATACTTTGACAAATGGGTACAAGTCACAATAGGCTTTTGAAGCAATGTGACTGACTTGCTAAGAGGCCGATCCTAGACCTGACAAAGAAACTATTTGTATACACAACTCTTCTCAAATGCTATACATCTCCCTTTGATAATGCAAGCCAAATGCAACTACTACTCTGTTTTCTATATCTCAAATAAAATGCAGAGAATGCAATGTGAAATGAAAAAGAATGAAAAGAATCACTCTACACCCTACATGAAGCTGACAACCTCAGCCAACAAATCATCCACTATCATACTTTCTAATTCACAAACCACTGACTCATCATCAGCTTCAAGTTCTAACCACTCATCAATGTCTATGACTGGCACTTTGGCCAATGGTTTTTTCTTGGCTCGCTTCTCTTGCTTAGCAAGTACTTTCCAGAGTTCTTGTTTCAGTGCATATGTGCTTAGTGCAGTGCCAAGTCTCCTAGAAACGGGTTTCTTCCATGTTGGTGTAGCTGAAAACGATTCTAGAATCTCGACCAGGCTTGACTTGACTCTATCAAATAATATCCTTCTTTCAGAACTCTTCCAATATGTTTCTGTGTAATACTTCTTCTCCAGTTTCTCGAAGATTTTGGGGCTGATGGCTAAATCTTGTTTGTCAGGAACCCAATTCTTGTCCCCTTGTACAGCTTCAGCCAAGATATCATCAATGTAGGAAGAGTCCCTGCTTTGTTGAGTATCCAAGAACCCAATTTGTTCAACATCCTTGCTTTCTTTGACTTCAGAACCGACCACAGACTCCTCATCGCTCGATACTTCCATCCCACTCCCATCTGAATAACTCTCAGATTCAGATTTCAGGGTCTCAAGCTCTTCCTCTAGACCTAATGAGATATAAGAAGAAGTACAGAGTTATTACAGTTTAGCACATTCTAACAACAGATATTTACAGTTACTAAAACTCTTCCTTACTTTGAAAATCGAGATCTTCACTGTCGTCTAAGATATCTTCGTAAAACATTGGCTCTAGAACAGAAACAGGACTAGGTTGATGAGCTTCTTCTGAGTTCGTCTGACATTCAGGAGATGCATTGGAACAATCATCGTTTTTATCCTGCAGTTCAGTGTAACATCAACATAAGCTTCAAGTACTCAGATCATTACACGAAAAAAGGACTTTGACGACTTAAGGTAAAGAAAACTATTAGAAATGGTCTGATTCCTTGGGAATTTTGGCATAGTTATAATGAGATAAATAAAGTTACCTTGGTAATGAAAGCTGAAGAAGATGAATCCCTCAACTTCACATCTGCTGCAACTGTGTCCCTAGATGTACTAACCATCAAATTGGATTTAACTTCTCTCACAACTCTCTCCTTCTTCTGACCAAATGAAGTAGTACCATGACAAAGTTTATTATTCATTGCCATAGAACTCTTCTCAACTAAAAAGTCTTTTCCTTTCTTCCTATATCCCAAATGAGAACCACTACTGAAACCAAGAGGAGTAAAATATCTCTGAGAAATCTCTTTCTTCTCCTCCTCCATTTTGGGTTTCAGAGGATCATCAACACTTGTATGAAGATGATGATGATGTCTCAGCCTCGTCGACTTCAAGTTTTGCTGATCATAACTCCTACCAAATCTCCTGTGAGGAGGCTTGGCTTGTGCATCAATTACACCTTTAGAAGCCAACAAATTAGGTTTCTGGAGATAAACTCGACAGAGCTCCTTCGTTGGAACCACTCTGAAACCAGAATCGGACTTTTGGATAAAACTCTTAACAACACTCATCTTTTCTTGACGCAGAGGTTGTTGAAACAGTTCATTATAACGCATAGATCTCTCAATCACGGATCTAATCTCCTTAAACTCCATTGTCTCTCTTTTTGAGTCCCTCACCTCACACCACAACAACGAAATTGCAATCTCTTTTCAGTGAATCATCAACATAAAAACCCAAGAATAGAAAACGAAGTTCATCTGCAACACAAAGATGAAACCTTTTCAAAGCTCCAATCGAACAAATAACAGAATCCAGAACAACCCAGAATAAAGAAACCAATATAAATAACAGAGGAAAAAAATAAAAATCGAACCTTTTTGTCAGTAAAAGATGTTCTCAAAAAAAAAAAGATTCGTTCTTCGATCCCAAATCTGTGAAAAGAAGCTTTTAAAAGATGATTAGATTTTGAGAATTGAGACATACAACATGAAACTTTTTGTAGGTGAAAAAGAAGATTTGAGGATTGAAGAGAGAAAACAAAACCAACCTTCAAGAGTCACAATCACGATTCACTTGTTCAAATTTGTTGAAAGATGAGAAACGAAATCGAAATCGACGTCAAAAAATATGGTCAGTTTGTTTCACACACGAAATATTTTGGGGAATTTAATAAGTTAAAGTTTTCTCATTCTGTTTATTTAATTTGAAAGACTCCAATAATTTTGGCATGGGGCCGTTATTACAATACGATACACAAATTTACAAAAATACATGCAAAAAGAAAATGAAAACGACGTTCTCCGTTACTTTACTTTATTAAATTTCCCTCGTCAAACAAAAACTTGAAAGTTCAAAACAATAACAATCTCTCTTCAAAGTCAAAATGCTAAAAATAATACTCAAATATACACATTTGAGTGTGTATTAAATATCTATCTAGATTTAATTAATATGTTTATATTACACAATGAATGACTTTCTAAAATCATTTATATATAGTTATATAGATACATAGTATAAAGGCAATGTTATAACACTTGTAATCTAGAGGTATTATTTTTATAATTATATGGAAACTGAATAATAGAAACACACAAATTATTAATTAAAGATGCTACTAGACAACACATAGAAAACCTACCAAAACAGCACACAAAAAACACTAAAAATAAACAACTTCTAGTATATCATTACTTTTTTTAATTTAGGGAGATTATTTGATTAAGATTACAATTACTTTTTTTAAGTTAACTATCTATGATATAGTACAGATCATATACTATTGTTGATTAGATGATTCATGAAGATTCAAAATTAACTCTGTGCTGACAAAAATTGCAATATTAAAGGGGAATAATATAACCCCCAAGAAATTACAAAATTTTGTTTATGTAAACAGATAGGCAAATAAATTCATTTTTTAAAAAACAATTCAAAATCATAGAATTTAAATATTACACAGAAAATAACACAACTTATCATCAAATGGAATCCAAACAAGCCTTGAGAATTATATGTCAACAAAACAAACGTTCTTAAGTGACCTTCTTACTTGGTTTTATGTTTTGTTCAACGTTCTAATGCCACTTTCATAGTTGATCCTTTCCACCATGTGAAACTGCTGCAACCAAGTCTTCAACTTTCACTGGCTTGTGCAGCTGCAGAGTCTCAGCCATTGTTCACAATCAAGTTAGGAACCAGATAAAAGACCAACAACTTATGAAACCAGTCAACGAGAGACGAATGAATGGAAACTGTAATATAAACTCACCGCTTCTGCAATGTTAAACCAATGAAAAGACCGCACAAAAGTATCGTCTTTTGAAGGGAGATTATCGTGATTCCAGTATGTCAGGTTATCGAATTTGGCCTTAGCTTCCCAACACGGGTTCTCATCCGTGATACTAGAAGCTTTTCTCTTTCCATTAGCATTCAGGTCACTCGCTTGTCCAAGCACAAAACCTGAAGGGGGATAACATATGAACAAGCTAAATGAGTAAGTGAGTAACCAAAAACATAATAATATCTCGAGTAGCAGATTCATCAAGACATCTCAGATATTTATTGTCAAAACTCTCTAACTAAGATCTCCATCATCAGGAATTGGTACATTAGTTCCATCATTCTTAAGATATATCCATAAGAAATTCCAAAAGTTTCCACCTTTACATCAGTTAAGAAAAAAAGAGTACCAGAATAGCCACTAGGGAGTGAGATAGTTGCTCCTTGCAACTTCCTTCCTCTGAAATGAGCTTCTTCCGTTTTTACTCCATCAATTTCAACCTCTACGGTTGATGAAAAAAAAGAAACTTCCCACATTAATCTCGCTATATATATATAAAAAAAGAGTGAAAACAGAATCACAAAAACATAGTACTATTGTTCTGTTACCACTGGATTTAGGCTTGAAATAGTGGGAAACTTCAGAAGGACCATCGAATCTAATACAGCAAGGGAGCTGGTGAACTTGACTACTAAGATCCGCAAACAAGTTTCCATCTGCAGCAGCTCTAAGGTCTATGGTTCCCATTAATCCCCACCACTTTGGATCAATTCCTAAAGATTTCTGTAACACAATTCACCAAAAGTAGTCCAGTAAGTGATGAAGACAAAGAATATGGACTTCAGCTTTTGTAAAGAGACTCTAATGCAATATACAGTACTAGAAACAAAAACCAGTTATATAAAATACTAAACACTTGATAGTCAAATTTGATTAACCAATGAGCAATAAAAAATCTTCTAACAACTAATATCAGAAGAGAAAGAATCAATGCGCCAAGGATTAAACCATAAAAGTATCAATTTTTATAACAAGAAAGAAGAAAACGAAAAGAACCCAAGTCATTGATTAAGTTTAAACGAGACTATTCTCAGCAAAATTCATCAGAAATATAACTTTCTAGTCTCACGAGTTTACCTTTTTTTTTTTAATCTTGTTTCGTCTCAAAGAGATCTATAAAACTCTATACGATGAAGCCAATCGAGTCATTCAAAACAGTAGAGAGATGGAAAAGAGAAAGCGATTTGGGTTCCAGAAGAAATCTGACTAAAAAAACCTCAGAATTAAAAATTAGGTTTAGTGGTTTTCCGGTTAACTTGTACCAAATATTATTACTATTGACTTTGGTTTGGTTGGTAGGAGACATATCGTTTTACTGCAGTATCCACCGTCACAAAGCAGGCATACGTGTTGCCCATAAGGTAAATCTTAAGAGTTTGCAACTATACATGGAACAAATGTTGCATGTGTCAAGTAGTTAATTGGCTTAATTCGGCAACAGATTAAAAATTAAAGAGCTGTATTAAATGAGATACGTCTATGATTTTGATAAGACAAGTTTGTGGTTTCCTCAGGATTTGGAGGTTCCCAAACTATTGGCAGCAAGCACACAAGTCACTTGAAAACAACCAACGACGTGAGATCATTCAAGCTCCTGTCCCGACAAAGAGTGTTCTTTCTGCATTCTTCGTCAAACAGAAAACACCAAAGCTCAAATCTGGTTATGTCTCGTGAAAACACCAACTTTTTGTACGGATCACGAAAACTTCAATCTTATTATATCACGGTTTTTTCTCTTATCTTTTGATAACATGTTGATTTTCATGTAATTATCTTAATCACCAGTTTCACCACATCAACGTACCAAGTCCAGCCAATTGGTCTGTCGTTAACAACACTGTGTAAAATCGATTTAAGCATAATAAAGATTTCGATCGAGTAGTTAGTTATTCAACCTTGTATCCGAGGTTCAAAAACCACTAAATCAAGATATTCCACCTCCTAAATTTGAAAAGCATCAGAAATCTGAGACTGCCAGCGTGGAGGTACTCCTTTAATTTTGTAAGATCTGCCGATGGTAGATGATCTTGAACTCCGAACTAGGAGTTCATTAATACGGTTTAGGTTTCTCATAAGTCTTGTATATACACACCGTGGCTCCATAAGTCTTGTAAATCCAAAGATTGCCGGGAAAAACTTAAAATTTCCTTTGTTAGTCACATTTTTAAAATGAGAATGAGAGTACTAGTAATGTGATGAATTTGGTATAATAACAAAATTGAAACTCAAGTGCCTCTCTGTGAGCGAGAGAGTTATGTCCGTGAGTCATCAAAATCAACTCCACACACTTACGTGTAATGATATGATTTGTCTAGATTTTTAGAAAGTTATTCAAATAAAAGTAAATAATCAAAAATGTTTATTTTACTAAATGTTTATTTTTATTTTGGGACTTTATTATTCCTAAAAAAAAAACATCTTTCTTCTTCAATCCAAAAATCTCCGAGTGTGACTTGTTGGGGGTTCAGGGTTTATCGTTCGTCCTCCGTCCTCCTCTAATTTCTAATTTCAAGCTTGCGGTAAGTTGTTTCTAGTTACAACCTCTTAGTTTAATCCCGGAACAGATTAGGGTTTTTGTTTGTTTCCTTCCAGAGAGGGAATTACTAGCGTTTTAGTTTGAATTGGGCACAACTACAACTATGGGTTTGTTGAGGATTGAGAGAATATGTGATTTGCCCGACGATTTGCTGTTGCAAATCTTACTCCGCGTCCCGACGAAAGATGCAGTGGCCACTGGTATCTTGTCTAAAAGATGGCGTTGCGTTTGGAAGATGCTCCATGAACTCGCCTTCAAACACGACCAAGGGAGCGAGAGCTTTGGGTGGTTTGTTGACAAGTCACTGCAACACCATAAGGCACCGAAACTAGTAAGACTGGTTGTCGAACTGGGTCCACAATGTCCTCCTGTTGACGTAGTAGATGTCAGAAAGTGGGTTGGCAAAGCTGTTAACCACGGTGTGAAAAGATTAGATTTCAGTCTCCTCTGGACAGGAGAGCCCACAAGCTTACCTGAGAGCCTTTACACATGCGACTCGCTTGTTTCTTTAACTCTATCAAACCAGATTCTAATTGACATTTCTTTCCCCCCTAGCCTACCATCTCTCTCTTTTCTGAAACTTGCCTATGTGGTCTACAAAGACGAAGAATCTCTTGCTAGGCTTTTATCAAGTTCCCCGGTTCTCAAACAACTGGTGCTTATACGACCTGCTAAAGATGACAACTTGACAAACGTTACCGTGAAAGTGCCTTCGTTGAAATGTTTAACTTATCTGACCGAAGAGGAAGAGGAAGAGGAAGAGGGAGAGGGAGAGGGAGAGGGAGAGGGAGAATATCACACTGGGTCGTTGGTGATAGATTGCCCTGGATTAAAATACTTAGACATCGCTGACTATAGGCTGAGAGACTCTCTTAGTTTGATGAGTAATTTTCTTTGCCTTGATACCGCAGTCTCCACCTTGATTGTTAACAATGATGATGAAAAGTTTCTGAGATGTCTTTCTTCTGCCATACGTCTCAACTTGAATATAACCGAATCAATGGTATATACCTCAGGCTCGATCTCCTCTGTTCCTTGTTGCTTGCTTGGTCAACCAATCTTTTTTTTTTTTTTTTTTTTTTTTTNNNTTGCAGGTTGCGTGTCTTAAAACCATTAAAACCATTGAGTTCCCTAGGATCACAGATTTTATCTTGAATGCAGAATTTTCAGTATATTGGTTGGAACCACTTATGTGTTTGCTTCAGAAATTTTCTAAACTGAAAACTCTTGCGGTCAAGACCACGGTAAGTGCCATCATCCCTTAACATATATGCACATCCAGTTTTGATGAATTTTAATAAATGTATATTAAAGAGTAAATACTGTCATGGTGTATAGGGGTGTCCCCCATGTTCCTGGAACCAGCCGAGTACTATTCCCCAATGCATATCGTCTCATCTAGAGATTGTTCAGTGGATAGAGTATGAAGGAAAAGAAGCTGAGAAACAACTAGTGAAATACATTCTCGCTAACTCAAAATGTTTAAAGACAGTGGAGATGTCCTTCTTCGCAACATGCCATCTCAAAGAGTGTCAAATGGAGTTAGAAGCTATGCCTAGGATTTCACCATCAGCTCGGCTTGTTTATTGTACCCCTAAAGTTTGTTGGAGTTATAAGCCGGATAATTATAAAAATATATACTAAAATATTTTTAGAATTATCATTAGTAAGTTATTTCAAAAGATTTTTTTTTGTTTTTGAAATTAAATGGACTCTTCTAGTGCTCAATGGTGTTTCCCTTTGTTCATCACTGTGTCTCTCTTGTCTTAGAGTAGCTGTGGTTTAGTAAAGGTTTTAGCCATTGTTAAGAGATTAGTAATATACGAAACTAATGATTGTCGGTTTGTGTACTACAGTTCTTCAAGACTTGCATCTGGGGTCAGTATTATTAGCTATTGGGATTATTAATACAATAGCTTTGTAATCTGCGTTTTTCTTTAGCTTTTGTGATCTAGAGTTTTACGTGGAGAATACTCGACAAAGAAACTTCTGTTTTGTTTGGATTGTTTATTCTCCAACTTTTATGTAACACGAGCGCAAGAACTTGAGGCCTCAGCTGCTGATTACTGTGAAAAAGTCTTACCTATATAGCAGAAGCAAATGTAACATCTTTTAATTCAACCATATTACTTATATATAGCTTTCTATGATAATTTTGTTCTTCATATTTTCTCATTGCATTACCTCCTTTTTGTTAGGGTATTGGACAATTTGAAGGACTACACTGTAAAGGCTCTAATTAATGCTGTTGGTCACCTTGTAACTGTTGCTTCCAAGCTTACTGGATCTATTTGATCAGCAAAATTCAGACATTTCAACTATGGTGTTGAGAGCTTCTTGTGTTAGCCAGGTAAGCTAGCAACACACTTCTTTATTGATCTTATATTTATTGATCTTGTAAACATTCTCTCCCTTAAGGTTTTTTTTGTATCATCAGCAACTGCTTACATGCCGGACATATATCGACAAAGAAGGTCTTAGACAGCAACAGCTATTAGCAGTTATCCCATTGCATCACAAGCATTACTTTCTACCCAAGTAAGTGTTTTTCTTGGCTCTTGTCAATATTCTGCTAATTGCTATTGATATCTGAATCCTCTGTTTTCTCTGGATTTTGTTATAGATTCTGTTAACAAGCGGGCGGGTACACTTTAGTCCTCTCAGACGAACTAACACAAGACAGAATCATTACCAAGCTATATCCCGTCTCCAACCTTCAGGTGCCATGTCCTCCCCCTTGGAGCTTATTAGTTTATATAAGTAGTCAACTATCAAACATTTTTAGTGATGCTTGGTTTCACTCACTTAGATGCCCCTGCATCAAAATCACTCTCCTGGCTTTTAGGCTCAGAGACCAAGTTTACCCTTACAGTTGCACCAAGGTGAGCCTTGACAGAAGCTTTACTACTATTTCCCACGTTCTTGATAACTAGACACAACTAATACATACTTATTGTGCAGCTCCAAAGATTCAAAAGCTTTCACAAAGACATTTGGAGTTTTCCATCTATTAGGTACGAGAAAGAGGGACTTGAAGAAGAATCAAGCATAGCATTTCTTCATTTGTAACTCATGATCCAGTGAGATTGATAATATACATTGAAACTCATGCAGGTGATGAAGAAGACATTATAAACAAGAAGCCTTTGGCTGGTTCTCAGGTCTCAGGTGTTACTGCAGTAGTATCCACTGTCACAAAGCCCGCATACGGTGTTGCCCATAAGGTAAATCTTAAGAGTTTACAATTTTTACATGGAACAAATGTCCCATGAATCGAGTAGTTAATTGGCAACAGATTAAAATGAAAGAGCTGTATATTTATTATATGAGCTACGTCTATGGTTTTGATAAGACAAGTTTGTGGCTTCCTCAGGATTTGGAGGTTCCCAAACTTCTGGCAGCACACAAGTCACTTGACAATAACCCACGACGAGAGATCATTCAAGCTCCTGTCCGGAAAAAGAGTGTTCTCTCTGCGTTCTTCTTCGTCAAACAGAAAGCACCAAAGCTCAAAGCTGGCTATACGTCTCGTGAAAACACCAACTCTTTGTACTGAGAAGGAAAACTTCATTCTCATACCACGTTTCTTTTATCTTAATATCATGTTGTTTTTCATGTAAATTGTCTTAATAACCAGTTCACCACATCAACGTACCAAGTCCAGCAAGACCTAATTTTGGTCTGTCGTCAACAAATCTGTGTAATTGATTTAAGCACAATAAAGATTTCTATTGAGTAGTTTAATCAAAATTGCATGTCCGGTTTGTTGTTTGCGTCCAGATAAAATATTCTTGGCTCATGTTATTTTCTTTGGTATTTCTTGGCTAGTTCGACAAAAGAAATAATAATGTTGTTTGTCTATGTGACTTATAATTGTTTAATTAAATTAATAACAAAATTTAGGATTATGCAGTTAATAATGAAGAAAATACAAATAAGAATTTGCGTTGTAAAATTTTCTGTATTTTGTTAAATTTGCTACTTCATTTCAAATATGTTTGTTATATATTAAATCATAATTTAAAAAACTACAAATTACACATAAAAATAATAATAAAAAACATTTCTGCGAGTTATGACTTAGTTCTATTATAACGTTTGTCTTTTCGAAAACACCGTGTAAATTTTCTCACAACTCAACTATATGTAGTGTTTGAATGTGTGATACTCTCACTTTATACTGCTATTAATACTCTCACTTTATGTAGTGTTTGAATGTGTGAAAGGCTTTTTTTTTTTTATTTTATTTAAAGAGATATGTACTATTGAATGGTGCCAAAGATTTTTTATAAGCCAAAACGCATTCAGTTATATAGTAGTACAACTGACGAAGTAACGGTGTCGGAGAAGAGATGAAAAGAAGAAAGCGATTTGTTGGGTTCCAGAAGAAATCTGACTAAAAAAACCACAGAATTGGAATTTAGATTTAGTGGTTTTATGGTTAACTTGTACCAAATATTATTACTATTGACTTTGGTTTGGTTGGTACGAGACATATCGTTTTGCCAAATTATACTAAATAAAAGTAGGAGCTATAAGGTTCTAAGGCTGTCTCCCTAAGATTTTAAACATTCAATAGGGATTAGCCACTTTATTATTTAACATATTTATAATTTACAAAATTTTCTATATTATTAACATCCAATAGGGATTAGCCACTTCATTATTTAACATTTTTTAACGATTTTGGTTTGAGAAGTTTCAATACATGTGAATCTAAAACCAAGTAAGTATACTGTAAAAGTATCAATAATTGAGTGAATATATGACTATGTTGGTTTACATAAATTGTACAAATTTTACAAGAAAAGAAGCAATGATTTTGATCATGGAGTTTGATTGGCTAACAAGTTGTGTGGTAGTTTAAAAAGTGAGGTTTTGAATGATTATTCAGCGGAAGAGTGTGAAGAAGCTTGCAAAAAAGTTTTTACCTTAATAGTAATTTAAAGTTTTTTATAAGTTAATATTTCATAATTATCATCTATCATGTATACATTTCACCAAAATATACGCATGGGTTCAAAAACTAGTATTATTAAAAACTTGTAATGTAGTATAGTAGTTGACCACTCGACACCCCTTAACGTTATCAAATCTAACAATTTTTTTGTAATCGTGGTTTTGGACAATTGCCTTTTTCACCAAATACTGTAATGTGTTTTCAGTTACTTTGTTCTCAAAATTATTACCGTCACAAGTTTTGTGCCTTTCAAGGATATATATGAAAGAGGAAGATAACAAGTAATAAACGATTGATTTGGGTTTAGTCTGTAGGAAGTATGGACTTTTAGGCTTAGGTAACAGAGGCATCTCATTTTCTTTTTTTTATTTATTAGATGGACATCAGACACTGTACTACTAATTACCATAATCCATTAATAACCGCTAAAGATAAGTTTGAATAAAAAGATCATTGACAGTTTGACACAAAAGATAGCATCACTTAGACATCACTTGAATTGAACATAAGACTATTGATTCTTGTAATATCAATATCCGAAATTGGATCTATAGGCCTGTCTTCACCTTCTTCCATCCCAGGATCGAATTCCCCAGGTTCTCTACTGTACTCATCTGCCATACCAAACAAACAAACAAATTTAGAATATCATCAAAGCAAGCAAACTCCAAAAACCCACTCCCCTGCACATACAACATTTGAAACATTCTAGCTATTTACCCTTCCATAAATTCTTGCGCCATTTTTTAAACGTTTTCACGATTTAATTAGGCGCTGCGACCGGCTCTCACCGTTCGCTTTGTTTTCCTTACTCATTAGTTTAAGGCAGTTTTCACCAGTCGTCCACCCTCAATACTTTATACTAGTCTTCACAGCACTCACACGCCTCACCTTTCCGATGTGGGACAAAATCTACTACAACTTTTTCTAATACGTCAAAGTCAAACCAATATGACTTTGGATTTAAGACTTTTTATAAGTTGTAGTGAATATGGATGGTTTCAGTAACGTCATCTGCTTGAGACTAGTACATTTAACATATGTGTGCGTGAGTAGGGGAAAGCATCTTGTTGCTAAATGAAATGAAACACGCAAGTAGCTAGTTACAAAAATCATTCCTTTTTATCTCACAATTGTCTACTAAACAATACACTGGAGATTTTTAAGTTGTCAAAAGATTTGGAAACGTAGACATCTTGAAAAGATAAACAGCTAACTAACTGTGGGATCTACTAGCGTGCTCAGGTTTGTGAGTGTACTCATAATCAAGATGCACAAAAGCCCTTTCGATCTCCTCTAGCAGCTCGAGCTTCTCTTGCAGCGATTCTCCAATGTCGTGAGCCACTTGCAGAGGCATGTCAGAAGGAAGAACAATGTCAACCTCCACAAAATAATGAGATCCAAATGTGTAAGCCCTCACTGTGTCGATGTGCCTAATGGCCTTGTGGTGGTTCCAACACAGGTAAGTTAGTTTCTGCAGATACTCTGGTCTTGCTGATTTCCCAACAAGAGAGTTCACGTTCTCCAATACCGTCATTGACCATGTTCGTATCGTGTATATTGCAAGCTGCGTGAATTAAGAGACAATTTTCAGCAAGGAGAGGATAAAAAGACTTGATTTTGTTTTTATAAATGTGGAGACTTACAATGATAGCTCCAACTGGATCGATCCAATCATCAATGTAATTGGCGAGGATTACTGCAATGAGTCCAATGATGTTTGTGATGACGTCGAAGAAGTGATCTTGAGCATAAGCTTTAACGATCTCGTTAGTGAATGATCTGCAGTAGAGGACCAGAAGCAGTTTGACCAATGTAACAGAAAGCATGATCCCAACCACCCAACTCTCTTGCTCTTTTGTTAGGTTGAACTCCTTGTGCTATATGAAAGAGATTTCGTGAATAATGTATTGACTTTAAAAAAAGCTCTAGACCAAAGCTAGGTGATCAAGTATCAGACATACGCTGGACAACATTGTGCGAAGAGATTCCAAGATAATCTGCAACCCAAGTGTTGCCATCACTGATGCAAAGACTAGGATTCCCTGAGAGAATTTGAAGCAAGAATGCACATATTGAAGAAATAGGAAAAACTTTGTAGACTTGCCGTAGTTTTTAACAGTTGCACAGAGAAATCAATAGCACAAAACAACTAGGCAAGCTTGCTTCAGCTGATTCAATAAACATAACATATAATAGAAATCTACTAATGGAAGACACATGAATGAGCATATATAGTCAGTCTTAAAGAGGATGATGATACAAACCAGTGGTTGCATCCGTTTCTTGCCAATGGGATACTGATACGGGTTCGGTGTCTGCATAGAGAAGGCGGTAAACCACAGGATGAAGCCAGAAAGAAGATCAAGAAGAGAGTCCAGTGTGGAGGCAATGATCGCTAAAGAGCCACTAGTGACAGAAGCATAGACTTTAGCAGCAAAAAGAAGCATGTTTGCAATGTTCGATATTCTAATCGCCAATGTCTCGCTTTTAGCCAAACTATCCTGCTCTTCCTATATGTGCACAAGACAGAGTAATTCATACAAGAATCAATAAACAAGAACAAATGCATCATAAGTTTATAACAAATGCATAGCCTCATCAAACCTTGGACATTCCAGGAACAAAGCCGCGTTCAGCAAGTTCATCCATTTCAGTAAAGCCTTCAAGCATCTCTACTTGCTGCTGGTAATAATCTGCCACATTGTCTTCCGGACCTGAGAAAACTCAAAGACGCACATAAGCTTCAGATCAAATCCAATTCATTTCAGCTACAGTTTCTTCTCACTAATTCAATTGAGATCACAATTTTACCAATAGAACAGAAAGAAATAAAGACTCTTTCTTTAATGTCAACAACAACAAAGCAAAGATTCTGTTTTTTTTTGTTACCACCATAGCTTCTTCAAATCAGGCTAAAAGACTATACAACAAGTCAATCATGTTCAATCACTTCAACATCCAAAAAGATTCCAAAAAATCTCAACTTCAATAAATATCTAATTAAGAATCTAAAAGATGCTAAAAATAGCAAACAAAAACATATCAATTCTCTTATCACAGAAGAAGAAGGTGAAACTGAAGAAGAAAATGGAAATGTCGAGTGGAGTGGAGAAGCAAGAAGATTTACCCAAACAACCAAGACAGTTGTGTAGTTTGCTCGGAGTCTTCTTCTCCATGTGCGCCGGAGAAACCTGGAAATCGTCGAAATTTAACTGCCAGGAACGGTCACCGTTACCGTGAAACTCGAGCAGCGAGATCCCTTCGTCGGAATCTGGAATAGCTGGCTCAACCATTTTTCCGGCGATGGAATTGCGGCGGAGGCGGCGGGGAGAGATTGATGAGGAGGAGGAGCGGAAGCTGTGTTTATTTAATTTGGGGTAAGAAGATGGAAATTTGAAGAGACGGCGAGGGTAAATATGGTAATAAGGAGAAAGATTGAAGAGGATACTAACTACGTACGACTGTTGTGGTTAGTAGCCATTCCACAGAGATATACTTGGACCAGCCAAAGAGACGTCTCTGTTTTAAAATTTCCACGTGGCGGTTGCTCAATGGATTTGGGATCTCGCACGTGATTGGAGGAGTCATCATGACACGTGTACAGCTGAGATGAGAAGTCTAATTAAAGGACCCTCGTGAAAAGGTTTTTAATTTTTTTATGGATGAATCATGAACGTATGACTATGATTGATTATATTGGAGACTGAGTAGTCTGTACTGTAGTCATCCTTTAAACCTGTTAAGTAGAAGTCATTATAGGAGTATAGTCATCCTTTAAACCTGTAAGTAGAAGTCATTATAGGAATGAACTTTACATGTCAAGCCAAACCATGATTTAGATTCGTGACAAAAATAGTTTCTAGATTTTCGTTTTTCTCTTTTTGGGTTTAGTCAAAGATTCTATGTTTTCAATGATCGATTTAGAATTAGTTCGACTAGTAACAATTCATTTTATACTATCTGTTTGGGATAATTAATGTTTAAATTTTTTTGGAAAGACAAAAAACCAAAGAAGGTGTAACTTGTAACTTGACGTAAAATAAATAAGTACTATCAAATTTGTATGTCTTTTCACGTCAATAGCAGCACGCCACTGAAACTTTCATTTTGTAATTACTAATTTACTCAGCTTAAAACTCTTCACAAAACTACTAAGATCAAATAGTTGTTTTGTTTTCTTAGTGTTTGGTTTTGTACTACAAATTAAATAAAGAAGTGTTTTGTGCAATGTCACTTATTTTATATATTAGCATCATTATAATTGATGCTAATAAGTTTTACATTATTTATATATGTGATTCTAGAAGTGTTGATGCAAATATTTTGCATTCATTGCAATAATTATTTTGAATATTGTTATACTAATACTAGTAGTTACTTATTAAACTTTTACCAGTTTTTACATCATAAAAACATCAAGGTCACTAAATATAGTTACATCACTTTTACAATTGATGCTTAGTTCTTAATTAGCATAATTGTTTTATTGATTTAATTTTTTGTATTATTTTCTAAATAATGTAAATTTATCTATATGTATTAATATTTGTAAAATGATGCAAATGGATCTTGATTTACATCAACTTCAATTAATTGATGCAACACAAATCAATAATGACATCAATTATTGAAATTGATGTTACATTATATCTTTTTTTTTTTGTATCTGAGTAGAAATAAGTCATTCAAATTAGTATCACTTATTTTTAGATGCAAATTAATAGATTTTTTTCTGGGTTCAAAATGCAAATTAATTGATGTAATGTTCCTGACCCCTTTTCGTAGTGTTGGTAAAGCCAAGATTATAAACTTTGATAGTATAAGTTTGTTCTAAATTCGATAAAAGCTGGTATATTATTCAATAACAATATTGATTTCAATATAAATTGTTAAGAATGTTATTTAATATCTGAAAAAAAGAGGAAAGAATATTTAAGTTATAATATTTAATGAGAAAATGTCAAAAAATTAGGAAAATATTCAGTTAGGCCTGAGATAACATCAAACTAGAAATAAGTTAAGAGCTTATGGCCAAAGGCTCACTATGATATCAATTAAGAACACAAATAAGTAAGTATTATTAGCTTATTTTTTCCCACTAGCAAAAAAAAAAATTAGCTTAATTTTGTCAAAGGCACATTATATTATCAATAAAAAAAATATTTTATCAATATTAGCTTAATGGTATCAATAAGAGTATCATAATGTAAACTTACCAACACTATATAACTCAACATTCACTTTATTATTTTCATTTGCAATCACTACATAAAAAAAAATCAATAAGATGAACACACCTCTCTGTATTATTCACATGACATTACTATCTACCAATTTGTATGCAACGTGAATTAATTTTAACTCATGATTTTAGACGGTGCGTCGCACAAGTCGAGTACAAATTTAATGATCAATTTTAAGTATCTAGTTATCCCAAACTTACTCATTCCTCTCTGAAATAAAAATTAAATAAATTGAACAAATTTCTTTTATAAATTTTGTAGTTTTATAATTTTTTGATTAAATAAATTAGATAAATGTTCATTCAACGTCTATTATTTGCTTGTTAAATATATTGTCCCAGCATAATCAACCAGACATGAACGTAAGAAAATAAGAGAACATTGAATTAGCAGTTCAGTTTAAATATAAAACATACGACCTCACATAGGCTGATTAATATTGGGTTACCTCACTATAATGATCTCTCTATAATAATATTTTTCTCTAAACAAGCCAAGCCATATCGAAGCCCAAAGTAATCAATAATGTTTAGGGTTTCAGTTTCCATCCACTATATATTTGTAAGCAACGTGAATTAATTTCAACTCATGATTTTAGGCGGTGTGTCGCATAAGTCTAGTACCAATTAATGATTAATTTTAAGTAGCTAGTTATCCCAAACTTACTCATTCCTCTATGAAATAAAAAATAAATAAATTGAACAAATTTCTTTTATAAATTATTTATTTTTCTAACTTTTTGATTAAATAAATTAGATAAGTGTTCACTCAACGTCTTATTTGCTAATTAAATACACTATCGTAAGAAAATATAAGAGAACATTAAATTAGGCAATTAGCAGTTGAGTTTAAAGATAAAACATACTCCCTCTGTTTCATATTACATATTATTTTAGGCTAAATATTTTGTTACAAAATAAGTGTCATTTTGTATTTTTAAGGTAGATGTTTGATAAATTTTTTAATTTTATCCCTACTAATTTAATGTATTGACCAATAGAAAAAATAAATAATATATTGATAAAGGGTAAAATAGAAAATTTATTGATTTTCTTAATCTACATGATATGTGAAAAATCTTAAAATGACACTTAATATGAAACAGGTGATATGAACTATAATAATCCTTTTCTCTATAATAATCCTTTTCACTAGACAAGCCAAGCGATAATAGTTGAAGTATTTTTGGAAGGCCCATTTACAATATTAAAGGCCCAAAGAAATCACTTCAACATTTTAGGGTTTCAGTTCTCACTATATATTTGTAAGCGGCGGGTGGCTAGGGTTTCCCGTTTCCTGCCTTCACCCCTCCCAGGTACGTTCGTCGTCTCTCTCCCCCTTCTTAACAGTGAGCTCCAAATCTTCTTACATTTCGTTTCTTGATTTGTTAAACTGAGTTTGGTTTTCTGGGTTTTTTACAGATTTCGAGTCTGAACAAGAATCACTCTAAGCCATGTCTCCGGCTAAAGGTACGATCTTTTTTTCCATTTATAACCAGATTCCGTATTGAACCATTACTTTGAACAAATTAGATTTGAATCTTTTACTAGACTTCAGCTTAGCTTCACCTTAGTTAAGATTTTTGGAGTAATCATGAATCGAATTGAATTTGGGGTTGTAGATGTTCTTTTTGGAGTTTCCATGTATAGAAGTGAATATGATATGTAGATGAATTCATTTGGTCTTGATGTTGAAGCAAATGTAGTTGTGTTGGTTGCTTAATCTCTGTGTTGTGTTGTAATGCAGTTGATACTACGAAGAAGGCCGATCCCAAGGCCAAGGCATTGAAGGCGGCAAAGGCTGTGAAGTCTGGTCAAACCTTCAAGAAGAAGGATAAGAAGATTAGGACTAAGGTCACCTTCCACAGGCCAAAGACTCTTACCTTGCCCAGAAACCCTAAGTACGACAGAATCAGTGCTACCCCAAGGAACAAGTTGGATCATTACCAAATCCTTAAGTACCCACTCACCACTGAGTCTGCGATGAAGAAGATTGAAGACAACAACACTCTTGTCTTCATTGTTGACATTCGTGCTGACAAAAAGAAGATTAAGGATGCTGTTAAGAAGATGTATGACATCCAGACTAAGAAGGTCAACACCCTCATCAGGTATAACTTCAATGAGAGTTTTCTTTAAAGCTTTGTTGTATATATTGTGAGTTTGATTGTGTGTAATGTATTTTGACACAATGTGTTATGTTTGTTTGCTGCAAGGCCTGATGGAACCAAGAAGGCTTACGTGAGGCTTACACCCGACTATGACGCTTTGGATGTTGCTAACAAAATAGGCATCATCTAAGTTTGATCTATCTCTGCAATTATCAAATCAGACTTGTGGTTTTTGTCTCTTGTAGTCTCAGTTTTGCTTTAAGATATTATTACCATCATATGGTATTTGTAGTATTTGGAGCAAAAACGTTTTACAATACATTCATGTTGCAGTTTAATTTTGAATTCAAGTTCTATGTTTTTCGCTGATGACTAATCTCATCATTAAACTCTCACAAAACGCCTAAAATGTCAACTTACTAATGTAGACTTGTCATCTTAGCAGATGATTTTTAAAATTCATCTGCACCACATGTATGTTTGGATCTTTCATTATCCATTTATCCACGGTAATGAATGGAGAACTCAGAAAAATGACGAAAATTAGAAATTACTTATCCACACAGAACAGGAAGGCAATGTTCATTGATCATCTACAGTCTTGTGAATTGTAGCCATTATGGCAGTCTCTTCACTCTCAATCTGCTATGGTGTCTCACCAACGATTCCCCACAAGGTTTAGTAACACTGCTCTGTTTCCACTTTATCTCAATTTCTGAAAAATTCAAACCATTATTGTTGATTGATTTATGTATACATTGATTCATTTTCTTACCAGACAGAGATTCTCTGTTCAAATCCATCACTCAAAGCTTGTTGCTTACTTTCATCTGGCGACAAGCTTGACTCCTCAGAGAATAGTAAGAAACCAAAATTTTCTTCTAATATCACATAGGCTTGTGTGGATTGGTTTGTATTAACACTTCAATAGATTACCAAAATGGAAGAGTAAACACCTGGAAGAGAAGGCAAGCTCTTGTTGGAGTAGGAACCTTAGTAGCAACTTCAATTCCAGCAAGTTTGCTTCTTGCTGAAGGTAATCTGCAAAAATGACTTCTTTCTTTTGTCTCTCCTCTTCATTCTTTTGGGACCAAACACATAACTTTGTTGCGTCATATGATGTTTTGCAGAGATACCAAAAAGCTACTCGGCTTTTGTGGATAGAGAAGACGGTTATTCTTATTATTACCCATCAGACTGGAGGGTGGGTAAGCTATGGCTTTGTTTCCTTTGTTGTTGTAAGGATATATAAAACTTAAATGAATAAGCTTTGACATGATCTTGTTCCACGCAAACTATATAGGAATTTGACTTCAGGGCGCATGATTCAGCCTTCAAAGATAGATACTTGCAACTGCAGAATGTTCGGGTCAGGTTCATACCAACAGAGAAAAACGACATCCGTGAAATAGGTTCTATGGAAGAGGTATGTATTGCACATCTTACTCCCTCTCTTCTCTATATGTAAATTTGAGAATTCGCATTGGTTCATCATTCTTATATGTTCATCAGGTGGTTTATGATCTAGTAAAGCATAAGTATGCAGCACCAAACCAAGTAGCTACCATCTACGATATGAAAGAGGTCAGATAGTTAACATCTTATAGAATCATCGAAGTTTTGAGAGATTGGATCCTTATAAACAAATAAAAGATGAAATTGCAGAGGGTGGAGGATGGAAGGAACTACTACACGTTTGAGTATGGACTAAGAACTCCCATCTATGCAACCACTTCCTTTGCAACAGTGGCGGTTGGAAACAGTAAGCATAGATTATAATTAAAATCATAAATGGGAAAAGAAAGTGAGGGATTGAACGTGTTTGGTTGATATGATGTTTGCAGACAGATACTACACACTCATAGTTGGAGCAAACGAGAGGAGGTGGAGGAAAGTGAAAAAGCAGCTTCAAGTTGTAGCTGACTCTTTGAAGATCCTTGAGATTTGACAAACAGAAGAAACATCTTATGTTTACTCCTATCTATCTTTCTCTCTCTGTGGTAACAAAATTGTATGTAGATAACAATATGGATACTCATATTCTCTGCAACTCCAACGATGTTTTTGGTATTTTTGTCTTGTGAGTTGTGAGTTAGATTCTGAGTAGGTTCAATAATTCAATCAAACTGGCAAATAAAATGGATATGATGTATTTACAAAAACAGACACATTTGTTCTCTTTCTTCCCTAACCATTACACATTTCTCCACCTAAATCACTCACAACAGCAACAAAAAAAAACAAACCTCAGCAAATAAATTACCTCTAATCGTCAGTTTCAATAAACAAATCGATATACCTTAGAGACCAAGCAATGAATAAATACACAGTCCTACTCCTTCATTGCTTAGTCTCCTGAAAGAATAAGGGAATCTAAACGTCTACAAGCTCCTAGTTTGCTTACAGAATCTAACCGTGGTTGTACAACTTCTGCTCATTTGGTCTCATCCCGGACTACAAGCCTTTGATCAGACGCAAGTTATGTCCTGTAACCGCATCCAATAACATTATCGCGTCATGGTTGGTATGTGACTCAACTAATCTCGATTAGGGAGACAGAAGTCCAATCTCTCTAGATCAGTTGATGCCGCCGTAGATTCTTGCCAAAATGTGGTTGCATTAAACGGACATACAATCCGTTCTTTGCCGCTAAAGTATCATGTGTACCTTCCTCTACTATTTTGCCTCCATTGAGAACCACAATGTTATCCACATGTCTCATCATCGCTACTCTATGCGCTATCAGAATTGTTGTTTTGTTCCCCATTATCAGAGTATCAAGAGCTTCTTGCACAACACGGCTCGACTCAGATTCAATAGATGAACTTGCTTCGTCAATCAACAGTATAGGAGCATTCTTCAGCACTACCCGAGCTATAGCGATTCTCTGTTTCTGTCCTTGGGTAAGTTCAACACCTCTCATCCCGATATGTGTGTCGTAACCGTGAGGTAAGCTGCTGATAAAATGGTGGGCATTTGCAATTCTTGCTGCTTCCTTCATCTCAGCTTCACTCGCGTTATGCCTCGCATATATAATGTTTTCTCTGATCGTCGTGGAAAAGATTATGGGTTCCTGTTGAATCAGACCCATATGGCTTCTTAACCATCTCAAATTATATGACTTCAAGTCTCGCCCATCTAACATGACCTGACCAGCAACTGGGTCATAGTATCTCTCGATCAATGATATTATTGTGCTCTTTCCAGACCCAGAAACACCAACCACAGCTATAGTTTGTCCCCCATTGACTTTGAGACTGAAGTTGCTTAGTACTAATACTTCTGGGCGGGTTGGGTAGCAGAAGTCGATGTTTTTCAATTCAATGCTTCCATAGACATTAGGCGGACTAAGAGCTGAGGTATCATCAGGTTCGATTGTAGGAACTCGATCTATGATTTCAAAAACTGAAGCGAGAGATCTACGGCGCTTGAGAATGTAAGGTGCTAACCCGAATGGCTCAACAAGGGCAAATGTAGCAAAAGAGAAAACCATGTACTCGGTTAGAGCTGTAGATAACTTCATATATCTGCGGTCTACTGATAACGCGGTGTACCACAGGAGGAGTGCATTACAGGCGAAGAGAAGAAACTGTGAGAAGCCAAACGCAAAGCCAATAGCCATCCCGTGGAAAAAGCTCTTCCTGAGTATACGCTGGAGTTGCAGTCTGTAGAGTTCCATCACCTTGTTACCGGCACAGAAAGCAACAACAGTATATATGTTTCTGACAGCATCCTCAAGAACTAAAGACGCCTTTCGATGCATCTCCTGGATGCCCTTTGAGAATCCACCAAGCCAAAGTTTCTGAAATTTTTATTTTGAGGGTTATTAGAAACCAGCACTTGCAGAACAGACAAAGGTCTTCCAAGCTAAGTTAGTGCATGACGATGAGATGACCAAATGACGTAAATAGGAAAATTCACATCTTAAATCGCTACTTGAAGTGGAAACCTATTGCAAAAATTAGATACACATTTTGACAGAGGGAAGCATGCAACTACTAAACCGGAATTGGGACAAAAAGACATAAGAAAACAACT
This sequence comes from Camelina sativa, assembly GCF_000633955.1. Taxonomy (NCBI): domain Eukaryota; kingdom Viridiplantae; phylum Streptophyta; class Magnoliopsida; order Brassicales; family Brassicaceae; genus Camelina; species Camelina sativa. Next base: position 4,590,884 of record NC_025689.1, on the reverse strand, counting down.
TCAAACGGTCATCTAGACAGTAACATAAGGCTTGTTGGGGAACACTCAAGAAAAGAAACAAACCTGGGCAATGGCAGAAAGAGTAAGTACTGGCAAAGTCGCCAATGCAACAAGGGCCAGGCGCCAACCGAGCAGCAATCCAATAAGAATGGCAACAATAACAGCAAAACTATCCTGAATAAATATCGAAAGCCTGTTGCTGAAGGCGGCTCGGACAAAAGTGGCATCATTTGCTAGGCGCATGGATAATGTATCTGGACTGTTGTCTTCTTCGTCATACCATCCAACTTCATTACGCAGCATCGCTGTCACATCAGAGAAAATTAATGAAACCAAGCAAGTGAAAGTAGTAATGCGTAGTGAAGTGAGTTAAACACTCGAAAAAAGTATTGTAGTACCTGAGAACATCATCCGCCGCACTCTCTCAGTCATTTTCTCCCCCATAATACCGAAGTAGAAATGCTGCAAGAAATTGGCAACAACTGTCACTATTCCCATGCAGGCAATGATCAAGCACCACTTGTTAACCTCCTCACGCAGGTGGCTTCCCGTGCTCTCATAGTATGTCGTCACTACTAATGCAATTACATAAGCTAGAAGAGGATTGAATGAACCAAAGATGGCAGCACCAATACTTCCTAATACAGCATATAGCCACTCTGGAAAACTAAGCTGTGCCAACCTCCAAAATGAAGGTGACTCCTTGTGTTGACCGTCCTTGGCCACCTTATAATTTGCTGAAGTGTCATCCGAATGACCAAGAGGGNACCCGAATGGCTCAACAAGGGCAAATGTAGCAAAAGAGAAAACCATGTACTCGGTTAGAGCTGTAGATAACTTCATATATCTGCGGTCTACTGATAACGCGGTGTACCACAGGAGGAGTGCATTACAGGCGAAGAGAAGAAACTGTGAGAAGCCAAACGCAAAGCCAATAGCCATCCCGTGGAAAAAGCTCTGCCTGAGTATACGCTGGAGTTGCAGTCTGTAGAGTTCCATCACCTTGTTACCGGCACAGAAAGCAACAACAGTATATATGTTTCTGACAGCATCCTCAAGAACTAAAGACGCCTTTCGATGCATCTCCTGGATGCCCTTTGAGAATCCACCAAGCCAAAGTTTCTGAAATTTTTATTTTAAGGGTTATTAGAAACCAGCACTTGCAGAACAGACAAAGACTTCCAAGCTAAGTGCATGACGATGAGACGACCAAATGACGTAAATAGGAAAATTCACATCTTAAATCGCTACTTGAACTGGAAATCTATTGCAAAAATTAGAAACACATTTTCACAGAGGGATGCATGCAACAACTAAACCGGAATTGGGACAAAGAGACATATGAAAACAACTTCAAACGGTCATCTAGACAGTAACATAAGGATTATTGGGGAACACTGAAGAAAAGAAACAAACCTGGGCAATGGCAGAAAGAGTAAGTACTGGCAAAGTCGCCAATGCAACAAGGGCCAGGCGCCAACCGAGCAGCAATCCAATAAGAATGGCAACAATAACAGCAAAACTATCCTGAATAAATATCGAAAGCCTGTTGCTGAATGCGGCTCGGACAAAAGTGGCATCATTTGCTAGGCGCATGGATAATGTATCTGGACTGTTGTCTTCTTCGTCATACCATCCAACTTCATTACGCAGCATCGCTGTCACATAAGAGAAAATTAATGAACCAAGCAACTCAAAGTAGCAATGCGTAGTGAAGTGAGTTAAACACTGGAGAAAAGTATTGTAGTACCTGAGAACATCATCCGCCGCACTCTCTCAGTCATTTTCTCCCCCATAATACCGAAGTAAAAATGCTGCAAGAAATTGGCAACAACTGTCACTATTCCCATGCAGGCAATGATCAAGCACCACTTGTTAACCTCCTCACGCAGGTGGCTTCCCGTGCTCTCATAGTATGTCGTCACTACTAATGCAATTACATAAGCTAGAAGAGGATTGAATGAACCAAAGATGGCAGCACCAATACTCCCTAATACAGCATATAGCCACTCTGGAAAACTAAGCTGTGCCAACCTCCAAAATGAAGGTGACTCCTTGTGTTGACCGTCCTTGGCCACCTTATAATTTGCTGAAGTGTCATCCGAATGACCAAGAGGGCGGCTAAAAGTCTGTGAATGGGAGCGCTCGTTTTGGGGATCTGATATCAAAAGGGGTGATATAGGGGACTCAGGATCTGAACCATTTGATTTCTGACGTTGTGGACCCTGAACATCAATTTTTGGTAGTTCCGGTAACCGCATCTCGAAACTATCTTGTCTTTTGATGGTTGGTTCCTTATCACCAACATCCAACGAAGAGCCATTTTCTCCCATTTTCTCTGGTGTAGGGCTATGATCATTGGGTGATTCTTCACTATTAAAGCACAGTTCCNGAGGGTTATTAGAAACCAGCACTTGCAGAACAGACAAAGGTCTTCCAAGCTAAGTTAGTGCATGACGATGAGATGACCAAATGACGTAAATAGGAAAATTCACATCTTAAATCGCTACTTGAAGTGGAAACCTATTGCAAAAATTAGATACACATTTTGACAGAGGGAAGCATGCAACTACTAAACCGGAATTGGGACAAAAAGACATAAGAAAACAACTTCAAACGGTCATCTAGACAGTAACATAAGGCTTGTTGGGGAACACTCAAGAAAAGAAACAAACCTGGGCAATGGCAGAAAGAGTAAGTACTGGCAAAGTCGCCAATGCAACAAGGGCCAGGCGCCAACCGAGCAGCAATCCAATAAGAATGGCAACAATAACAGCAAAACTATCCTGAATAAATATCGAAAGCCTGTTGCTGAATGCGGCTCGGACAAAAGTGGCATCATTTGCTAGGCGCATGGATAATGTATCTGGACTGTTGTCTTCTTCGTCATACCATCCAACTTCATTACGCAGCATCGCTGTCACATAAGAGAAAATTAATGAACCAAGCAACTCAAAGTAGCAATGCGTAGTGAAGTGAGTTAAACACTGGAGAAAAGTATTGTAGTACCTGAGAACATCATCCGCCGCACTCTCTCAGTCATTTTCTCCCCCATAATACCGAAGTAAAAATGCTGCAAGAAATTGGCAACAACTGTCACTATTCCCATGCAGGCAATGATCAAGCACCACTTGTTAACCTCCTCACGCAGGTGGCTTCCCGTGCTCTCATAGTATGTCGTCACTACTAATGCAATTACATAAGCTAGAAGAGGATTGAATGAACCAAAGATGGCAGCACCAATACTCCCTAATACAGCATATAGCCACTCTGGAAAACTAAGCTGTGCCAACCTCCAAAATGAAGGTGACTCCTTATGTTGACCGTCCTTGGCCACCTTATAATTTGCTGAAGTGTCATCCGAATGACCAAGAGGGCGGCTAAAAGTCTGTGAATGGGAGCGCTCGTTTTGGGGATCTGATATCAAAAGGGGTGATATAGGGGACTCAGGATCTGAACCATTTGATTTCTGACGTTGTGGACCCTGAACATCAATTTTTGGTAGTTCCGGTAACCGCATCTCGAAACTATCTTGCCTTTTGATGGTTGGTTCCTTATCACCAACATCCAACGAAGAGCCATTTTCTCCCATTTTCTCTGGTGTAGGGCTATGATCATTGGGTGATTCTTCACTATTAAAGCACAGTTCCTGGGAACGGAAAACATTATGACCTCTCTGAAGAGATGGAGACTTGGCCATTTTAGGCGATGATGGTTCTTGGGGGCCAAGGCCAGCTGAGGAATCCCTCTCCACCTGGAACGCAGCAGAATCTTTGTAGTTCCTAACTGGCATCCTGCAAGTCAAAAGAGTTCCACAAACAAGTATAATCATCAGAGTTCACCCCTACACAGATCATTACAAGTCAAAAGCAGCCAGACAAATATATCTACCACATGACTTTCACTACACATCAGAATTGACAAGTTGTTAGATATGGTCTTGGCTGGAGAATCCTACCGTCTGGGTAGCTTTGTTGCTTCCTCACACTTCAGAAGCTCAGCATACAAATTACCAAGGTTGATTAATTCATCATGTGTACCCATTTCAAGTAGCTGACCCTCCTCCATTACAGCAATATAGTCGGCATTTCTTATCAGACTTAGTCGTCGGGCTATTATTATGGTCGACCGTCCTAACATTAGAAGATCAAGAGCTTCTTGGACAACTCTTTCAGCTTCAAAGTCTAGTCCTCCAGTGACCTCATCAAGCAAAAGAATTGTTGGATCTAAGAGTACAGCTCTAGCAATCGATAGCTTTATTTTTTGCTCCTCCGTCAACGTTAAACCAGTCTTCCCAACCTAAAAGACAAACAAGTCATTTTCAAATTTTAAAATGCTAACAGAAGCACCAAAAATACTCATACTACAAATTTTTCAGTGGATAGTTACCTGAGTTTCATATCCTTTTTCAAGTGAGCTGATAAATGTGTGTGCATGAGCTTTTTTAGCTGCTTCCTCTATCTGATCCGGAGTAGCATCTCGGCCATATGCAATATTCTCTCTTATGCTTAGACTAAGCAAGGCAGGTTCCTGTGTCACCAGGCCTATCTGGCTTCTCAGCCACTCTAATTTTAAATTTTTAATATTTTCCCCATCAAGTAGAACTTCTCCTGTATAAGAGAAACCCACAAATCTAATTAGTTAATAATGGTCTCCGTCGCAGGTGAGTATCCAAAGGAATGATTATTACAAAAAAACTGATATATCTTAAATCACACATCATAGTACCTAGTGTAGGATCATAAAACCGTTCCATGAGAGGAATGATACTGCTTTTTCCAGAACCATTTCTACCAACAAGTGCAACAGCTTTTTTAGCCGGCACAGTCAGGTAAAATCCACTCAAGATTGGAATTTCAGGTCGTGACAAATAGCTGAAATATACATTCCGAAACTCGATATTTCCTTGAACAGCAGACAGAATAGTTCCCTCTTGATTAGTCCCCGAGGATGAACGACTTATCATCTCAAAAAGCCTATACGCGGCAATTCTTCCCTGATCAAATGAATAAAAGTTTGTAGCTGCTTGATTCAAACCCCTGCACAGCACAGTATGAATACAATTAGCAAAAAA
>NC_025689.1:4573343-4585552 GCF_000633955.1 Camelina sativa | reverse complement strand
ATTTCAGGTCGTGACAAATAGCTGAAATATACATTCCGAAACTCGATATTTCCTTGAACAGCAGACAGAATAGTTCCCTCTTGATTAGTCCCCGAGGATGAACGACTTATCATCTCAAAAAGCCTATACGCGGCAATTCTTCCCTGATCAAATGAATAGAAGTTTGTAGCTGCTTGATTCAAACCCCTGCACAGCACAGTATGAATACAATTAGCAAAAAAAATGTGTATACAGACACTGGTGAAAAGAAAAGAAGATAAAAGCAGTAAAAGTAGAAAATCTGAAGCTTACAGCCCACTTAATATAACAGCAAAAAGGGCTGTTATGATTTCTCCACCGTTTGCTCTATGGTGAATAACAAAAAACCGACCAATCCAAAGTTGCATAGCACATGAACATATAGCAAGCCCATAAGTAAATCCAAGTCCGAGTCCTTGCACAAGACTAATCAATATACCATATCTCAGAGTTGCTTGGAGAGAAGTTGCATAAGAGTATTTTGCAAGAGTTTCATTCGTAAAAGCACACAAAGTCCTAACGTAAGAGACCGCCTGCACATAAAGAATAAACTCTTTTAAGCGTTTAAAAATATTTCAGATGTGTTCTGACACGGTAAACTAACCAGAAAGAAAAAACTCATAATATGGACCAGTAGGGGATGTGTTTCAGAAGAACTTGTACTCATAAAACAGACTAGCAGGTGTGTAATTACCATGCATCCAATATGCAAAGTTCAAGTTACGGATGCTAAGAATTATTACATTAAACCAAGATAAGTAACAAAAAAAAGTCCGACCTGTCCAAATACATTCTAACCTAATCTGAACTTCACACAAGTTTTGATTATAAATAAGAGAACAGTAAAAGATATCAAACTTTGCACAGCGAAATTCAGCTTTGATGCTCACAAGTCACAGAAGTCTCTGTTACAACTCCAATGCTTAAACATCATTGTCATTATCGGAAACATGTCATTTAATGCTTGCAACATAATTCATCAATCAAATTGCAATATTTTGTAAAGATAAACCTACAAATGTGAATACCTGTTCAGCAATGCTGGCTGCTTCAGCATATGCATCTTGAATATTTTCAGCAAGTCTGTGAAGAAATATATTAGATATGCCTCCAGCAGCAACAATGAAAGGACCGGTTGCTAACGTAATGAGCGCAATTTCCCAGCAGTTAACAAAACCAATAATAAGACCACTGATAAATGTTGCCATGTTATGAATGTAATTCCCAACCTGCAATATCCATGATCAAAAAGATTAAGGAAATGGCAGAAGATGAATCATTCCTTGCAAAAATAAAGAAATGCAACTCGCAAATTTGAAAAAAAACCGGATTTTGAAGGTTAAACATACTTTTTCGCTTAGAGCCGACTGAATGAGTAGGACATCACTCAGCACTTGGCTCACTATATCCCCGTTATTCCCATATGTATCGAAGAAACTCATATCCTGATTTAGTAGTACTTGTACATACTTTGACCTGATCACAGCAGTCTGCCTCTCTCCAGTCAGTATCCAGCAAGAGACCTCTATAAAAAAAGGACACTTAATTATGGTGGCGAATAGTAGCATCATTGCAGTGGAGGAAAGAAGGACACAACTATATTATCTAAGGATTTCAGCAAAGGTGAACTTACCAATCCAACCAGATATGAAAACACCTCCAGCGATGTATACAATAGTCAGCGAAAGCTGCACAAAGGGTATCAGTAACTTAGACGGGCACATTATTTCAGGATTGGTGCCAGTGTTTCATGAATCCAGATAAACTAGCTTGTAAACAGATAAACCTCGAATAAAAAACAGGCATCCAGAAGACCATACATAGAAATCCCTAGAGGTGAGAAAAACGAAAGCATAGACTTGGAAAAAGGGCTGTCTTCTTTTGAGCATGAATTTGAGTACAAGAAGAGGTTTTCAAAATAGGCTTCCCAGCTAAGTCAAGAACAGCTGGCTTCCAGGTTGATATTCAATTTAGAAGCAGCAAGTACATGAAAACCAGTATACTTTCTAGTCCTATAAATAATAGCACAAGCAACTCATGCAACAGAGAATCCGCTATCAAGCCAATATGCATATTCACAAAGTTACAATCACAGTTTTCCACAACCTCAAAGAGAAGCTAAATCATGAATCTTTCAGGATAAATCATACCAATGCTAAAGATACTACATGTAAAAGAAAACAAGTCATAGCTCGATTAATTAGTCCACTTCTTGACCTAATACATTTATGACCACGGAGTGGCACAACCTTAATGGAGATAACATCCCTGCTATGTTAACCTCTCTACCAGATGTTCAAGAACCTCCTCACAAGTCAGTAACTTAACCCTAATGTGTCAAACCACTAAAATTACAATCCCGCTCGGAAGGAGAAAGTAAAGTTCCAAAATTTCGTTCAGTTACATATCCCAAAACTAAATACTAAAACTTCATAAGCTTCCAACAAGGCAGGCTAATTACAAAGCACAGTAACCTCCAATTCCCATATCCCCAAAACTCACTTAGCTACCAAAATTAGGAATTTTTGTAAAAACCCCCACAAAAGGCGTATAGACACGTACCTCGAAAAGGCGATTGAACTGATCATCACTAATCCGGTGATCAGATTCACTGGGGAGAGCAAGGACGTGAACAATTTTGGCAAAGTAATGCAAGTAAACAATAAGCGCAGTACCATGAGCAGCAGCAGCAAGGGATCCAAAAACCATAAGAACCCAATCAAAACGATCAGCACAAGCAAAGAGCTGAGAGAAAGGAACAGCAGCAGGAGGAGGCTCCATCTCTTCAGGCTCCTCCATATCTTCCTCATCCTCTGCTTGCGTCGCCATACCCGTACCACCGTTCTCAGCACCAGGATCGAGGTAAGGAGAAGGAGACTCAGGAGGCTCGGAAACCTCAGAGACAGGAGTTAACGGTTGTATATGCGGCGGAGACCAACCGAACAAACCTCTAGAAATCATCATCTTAAACGACGGCGGAGGGGTGAGGAGGAATTGAATAACACCTCCGTCTCCTGGATTAAGCAAACCCTAATAAGTTTTTAGGTTTGATTTTGAAAATTTTGGTCACCGGATCTGCTTTAAAGCTAAAAGCTTTTTTACAAGGTTGGAAAAGTCTTGGAATCGCCGATGAAATCGTTTCCGGTGATATTATATTTTTTTTAATTTTTTTTCGTCTTTGTTTTTACTTATTTGTTTTTGAAAAAAAAAAATGTATTTGTTGTATTTTTTTGGGTTTTCGTGAATGAAGAAGAAGAAAAAAAAAAGTGAATGACAGACAAGTCTTTTATGTATGTGTGTGTCACCTGATGTTACACAAAATTATATTTTTTTAAAAACATTCTATATTCAACTAATTAAAACAAAAAGTATATAGTATATACTATACACCAGAGAGGATTGCTAACGGTCAACTACGGCGACGAGTTTTGAGTATTAGTTTGTTTTAATTTTAAATTAATTATTCTCTGCTTAATAGTACTTTTTAATTAATATAAAATAAAGAACTATGGTTTAATTATTACTAAAATTTGTAATTTAGCATATGAAAAATAATTGTTATAGATATATATATATATATATAGTAAGTAAGGTAGACAGGACTTTTTTTTTTTTTTTTTTGACGATCAAACCCCATATATTAAGTTATCGGAGATGAGTCTGTTCGAGAGAGAGCCAACAGAAACTTAAAAAACTAAAGAAGGAAGAGTCACAGATCAAACTGTCAACTCTCAAGTTATGCTCAAATATGAGTGAGACGTTCTTCTTTATATACTGGACCAGATCGCACCAGCTGCAATATATCCCCCAACATTTACCAACGTCTTTGTCGTGTCCACTGTATGTACATATACTGAATTGTCGAGTTAATTGACGTTACTGAATTGTTCTTTCAATTTTTGATTTGTCTTTTAAAAAAAAGTTACATTATTCGTGCTCCAACTAAACCATATATAAAAAAAAAATCACGAGATCTTCGTTTGATGATACTTCTCTTTCTTGTATACGTCAAAAGGTTAAAATAATAGCAAGACTAAAACCTCCTTATGTAACAGTTAGGAAATTACAAATGAAATACCCAGAAATAGTAGTAGATTGATTTAAGTAAATAAAGACTTGAGAAATGTGCGTGTTGTTGGTTGGTGTGCCGTGAAGAATGAGACAACAGCTAAGCTGTGATCTGTGTTAACGTTAGAAGAAGAAAGTGCGGGTGATGAAAGAGAAGAGTGCAACTACAAGTGAGATTAGCATTACCCCAGTGGAGGGGGCAGGTCAGGGGTATCATTGAGGCAGCATGGGAGCTTCTTCTTTTTTTCTCTGCTGCCAGTTCATTTGATCTGTTCCCCTTTTTTGCTAATTTTTCTCACTTTACCAAAACTGCTAACATATCTTTATCTTATTATATAGTTTTTGGTTGTAACTGGACCTTTATAATTGAGAGATTATGCGTTTTTAAAAACATGTTGAATTTGTTGACAAATTTTAATGAAACAGTCTCTATTTTTGAAAACACACAATTTCGTTGTTCTTTCTAATTATAGTTGTTACATTGTAGCTGGCAAGTCAAGTATAATTGTTTATCTAATAATATGGTTAGTCCGTTGATTTTTCTAACTATCGTTTTGCAGTACACGCAATGGGTACTATTGTGTTGTTATACATCCATTCTTCAGCATGTTTTATAAAAACATTGGACACTTAATTGAATATCTTTGTTTAGAGTGTCCTTTAAAAGTTTTATACCATCAGGCCTGTCTGAGCCATTTGGGGTTGGTGTGAGCAACTGTCCAAAATATGTTTGGCCACGAGATTGTTTTTTTTTTTGTTAGAGTCATCGTTTTGTCCACGTTAATTACATATGTGTCATCATCTCATTCGTTTAAGGGTTATTTTTTTCTTTTTTTGTTTGGTATAGGCAATTCTCGTTCTGATCTCAAAAATATAAAATAGAAATGGAATGAAACATGATATTTCATTAAGCTTTGTTTCAGCATCGTTCACTCCGTTGCTATATCTCCGTCTAGTGAGTCGACTTATCTATTTTGCAGCTTTGAAGCACCTTTTTTTTTTTGTCTAAAAGGTTTTTGAAAGAAGCTCATATTTTTTTGTAAATCTTTCATCAGAAAAAGGAAGCACTTTTTAATTTCGTTGTTAAGTCCAATGTTCAAACTTAATGATGTTATCGAAATGGTTTAGTTGGTTTAGCGTTAATTAATCGATTTAAAATGACTTGTTATGCACGCTTTTCTTTAGTTGACAAATGAAGTTTCCAATTTCCAAACATGCTTTTGTTGAACGGGTCCAAGAAAAAGAAAAAAAGAATACACGTACATGGTTTTAAAACGAAATTTCACCTAAACTAAATATTTGGGGATTATAGGTTAAAATTGCAAGTGTACGAGAATCAACTATCCATTAATCTAATACTACTATTTATAGACTTACTAGAATTTGTACCCGCGCACGCGCGGAATTTTAATTTTAAATATTTCTTATCAATAGAAATTCTTAAGCTCAAATATAATCTTTCCAACTTTTGAGTATAAATTTATATAAATACTAAACTTACTTTACTCAGTGATATACAACATATATATTTTTGACAATTTGTTAGAAATACTCTTTTTGGCATATCCATTTTCAAAAATGTCCATTATTTTATACATTTTCATTTTTGCCCTTTTTTACACAATTACACCATGTTAAATTAATTTTTAGATTTTTTTTTTAGGTTTGGGTTCCCAATTTACATTTAGGGTATAGTTTTTAAGGGATAGGGTTTATAGTATTTGGGGTTTAGGATTTATAATTTTGTCATTTTATATATTGAAAAGGGGTATTTTTGAAAATAGACATCATGAAATGGTATTTTTGAAAAGTGACATAGAAAAGAGGTATTTTTGAAAACCCCCTATATTTTTTAAGATAATATTTCTTTGTTATATTTATTTGCGATTTTACGTGGGATTTTAGTTAAAATTTATATCAGTAAGAATCATTAAATATGAATATAATTTGAAGATTAAAAGATAAATATATATAAGTGCCGTACTTATTTTACTAATCTATATATAACATATATTGTCTACTGTCGCAATAATATTGTCGACAATCTTGTGACCTTTTATCTTTAAAAGAATTCATTCCATATTCATATCTCATGAAAACATAATTTTAAAAGTTCTAACGTCAATGTCGATCATTGACCTAATTATAGAGACAATTTCAACATATCGATATCCTACATTAAATGCGAATATACAAAGTTTCAGGAACAATTTTAGTGTTATGTCGCTACAATGAGGTTGTCCAAATGCATCATCTGCCATAATAGAATTTCCGACTAAGTCAAGAATGCTTAAATGATGAAATGTTTAAACCCCATAATGAATATCTATTCACTAATCCAAGTTACATATTTTTCTACAATCTCATATGTTATTTGCAGATGTTAATTTTGTGATGCAACCCCAGCTTCGTCTTCTAAAAAAAACATAGTGTACTTTAAATATGTTGTTTTTGCCAATGTTTTGGGTTAAAAGCATTTGATAATATATATATATATATATATGTTATATTTGTTATATATGTTTTGTATCATGTTATAAAATTGTAGCTCCAGTTGATAATATACGTTATGAGATATGCTACACAAATCACATGCCACTTTTTGTAACGCCTTACATATCATTTTTTCTATATTTCCTGACCATTGATTTTGTTTTTTTAGATAGATTATCTTTTCAAAATTCTTTTTCATATGTTTCCCAAAAAAAAGTGTGCCTCTTACAATGTCTTTGTTTTAGATCAAAACTTTTAATTTAAGTTAAGTTAAGTAATTAATATTTTCTATCTTATAAGTAAAATTTAATAATAAATCTTTATGGTATATGTTTCTTAGAAACTAATGTTTCACTTCAATTTTATTTACATGTTTAGATTTTTTTTTTTTTCAACCATTGGGCCACAACTGGCCAGCCTATTAGCCAAATTCCTACATTCGTAGGAACCGGGACTCGATCCCGGGTGTGATGGTGCCTTCTGCAAATGGACTTACCTCCTGCACATGTTTAGATTTTTATAAATACAATTACATAACTTGTTTTTTTACTCCACCATGCATTAAATTCTTACTTACATTCTAAAACTCATTAACCCATTCTAAATTTTGGAATATAATCATTTTTGGTTATAATTTTAATAATAACATTATTACTAAAACAAATTTATAGTTTTATTTTTAATATTTTAAAATTTTCATTTATTTTACTTAATTCATTTTTAGATAATTATTAATTTTATTATTTACTAAAATATTATATTATTATTTAAACTATTTTAAATTTAATTAATTTTAGTTAATTCATTTTTTATTTATTTTTTTACTATTATTAATTATAAATAGTAAATATGCAATGAATGAATATTAAAAATAATATTTTTTATGCAAAAAAATGATTAGGTGGAAGCTGATGTGGAGAAAGGAGAAGTGAGCAAAGTTAACTTTATATATATAGATTACCTTATTATTTTCGCTGGGAACATTTTCGTCTCCTTTTTTTAGGTGCCTACAATTATTTACCGATGTTCCCAGCGAGTCCTCCGAAATCAGTTCCCTCTTCCACCAAGCCAAAAAAGCTTAAAGGTGGGGTCTAGTTATTACACATGTCATCATGCCATGCCAAAAATAATTCATGCCATGCAAAAAACATATCATCCTGTGTAGTTATTATACATTACACATGTTATTATACATGTCATCATGTCATGCCAAAAAAAATCCGGCACTGTTTGACTTTGAAGATTCCACTTTATTTAGTAGATGTAAAGCTGAAGTCTTTTTCTACACCAATAGTCAAGGCCCAAAAGTGGCCCAGAAAAGACATCAAGTACAAATAAAAGTTTTTAAGCTTCCCTCAAACCTTAATATGTACCATTCTTCTTTTTGGATAGATAAACCCGCCGCCGCCGTTAACTTTTTCAGTTTTTTCAATCCGTCAACCCAATATGATTAGTAAATAAATTTGGCATTTTTTTCTATGAATCACATCAATAAGTAATGATGTGAATTAATTTTAGTTAATTTATTTTTTATTTATTTTTATTATTAATAATAAATAATAAATATGCAATGAATGAATATTTAAAATAATATTTTTTACGCAAAAAAAAAATGATTAGGTGGAAGCTAATGTGGAGGAAGGAGAAGTGAGCAAAGTTAACTTTATATATGTAGATTACCCTATTATTTTCGCTGGGAACATTTTCGTCTTCTTTTTTTAGGTGCCTACAATTATTTACCGGTGTTCACAGCGAGTCCTCCGAAATCAGTTCCCTCTTCCACCAAACCAAAAAAGCTTAAAGGTGGGGTCTAGTTATTACATATGTCATCATGCCATGCCAAAAACAAATCGTGCCATGCCAAAAACATGTCATCCTGTTTAGTTATTACACATCACACATATTATACATGTCATCATGCCATGCCAAAAGCAAATCCGACACTGTTTGACTTTGAAGATTCCACTTTATTTAGTAGACGTAAAGCTAAAGCCTTTTTCTACACCAATAGTCAAGGCCCAAAAGTGGCCCAAAAAAGACACCAAGTACAAATAAAAGTTTTTAAGCCTCTCTCAAACCCTAATATGTACCATTTTTCCTTTTGAGCCTCTCTCAAACCCGCCGCCGCCGTTAACTTTTTCAGTTTTTTTAATCCGTCAACCATATATAATTAGTAAATAAATTTGGCATTTTTTTCTATGAATCACATTAATAAGTAATGATGTGATTTAATTAATTTTAGTTAATTTTTTTACTTATTTTTTACTATTATTAATTATAAATAATAAATATGCAATAAATGAATATTAAAAATAATATTTTTTATGAAAAAATGATTAGGTGGAAGCTGATGTGGAGGAAGGAGAAGTGAGCAAAGTTAACTTTATATATATAGATAGTCTTATTCTATCATATGCATATACTTGCGAAAAATCATTTTAACGTTGTTTTTAAGTAATTTATCATAGTAAATATTAGAATAATACATATTGGTGAAAAAGCTTCAATTGGCTCTATCCTAACAAAGCCAAACTTGAGTTTGTTTACAAGGTTTCTTGTACATCAAGAAATAGGAACCCACGCGTTAAAATGACAGCAGATTAATTAAAACATGTGCATATGCGTGTATCTTTAGACATAATCTTATGTCTTTTCGATTCGAAAGCAGAGTCAATCTCTGGAGAACGAAGACAGTACAAGCAGAGGCTGATTGATGTTGACCATTTGCTGTAGAGCCAATATCAGTTGATCATTACTATCGTCTTCATTCTTTGATCCTTCCAATTTGACCAGCTTTAAGTTCGTTAGTACTCTTGCATGCTCGCTCCCATATTCAGCATCAACATAGACTTCTTTTGAACTATAAGTATTCAAATCGACCTCCGATATATATAATCAAAGGTATTAGCACGAAGCCTAAACCAACATGTACAAATTAAAGTTACAAATGTTTAGGTGCTTGACACTTACAGTTACAAAGAGGCGTTCAATTGAAGGACAAAGTTTGAGAAAAGAGATCAGGATTTTGATGTTTTCTTGGTTCATCGAGTTATCAATCCACCGCAGTTCTTGTAATTTGTAGAATTGGAATGATCTCCAAGATGATGATATGGACGGTTTCATCAGTTCCTATATAAACAAAAGTAGTAATACATAACTTCTCAAAACATGGTCCAAAAATTTAAATAGTCTACGTCGCACACTAGATGATAGAATCATATCAATCGTAAAATAAAATAAATATCTTTGTTACCTCGAACATCCATCTACAAAGTGTAAGAGATTGAGAGTTCTTAATGATCAGCAAGAGAGGACCGGTGTCTAAAGCATTGTTGTTAAGGCTTGGGCCTTGTCTTACGTCGAAAATCGCATTGGTCAAGTTGAAATGTTCATGGATCTTCATCAACGGTAGAAATCCTTGGTAATGAAGGGTTTTGAGCTTAACTGCTCTGATTTCGAGATATCTCAGCTTGGGGCAACCCGAGATGGATAAGTGAAGAAGTTTAGTTGGTGAATCAATAGTGAGAGAAGTTAACCCCTTGCAACCACCAATCTTGAGATTCTCAAGTAAAGAAAAATCCAAAACCATGGAGGAAACGACCTCGTGGGTTAACGAGTTCACCGAGTCTAAACAAAGCGTCTTCACCACGAAACCACTTGAGTCGTCGACAGGTCTTGGAATCTGATCGTTGATCTCGAGACGCCAGCAAAAGCTTTCTTCTTTCTTAGAACCATCAGGGAAGAAGAAGCTCATATGCATGACGTTATTAGGTGCGAGAATAGTGGACACGAAGGTTGACTTGTCGACGTGTAACTCTAGCTTCCGTGTGTTTTTAGACGGGTCGTGTTCGTCGAAGTTGTCGATGAAATTAGAGACGGCGTGAAATATGTCTTCGATGGAGCCGTTATGGCTGTGAGCGACGAGTAAGGCTTGATTCCAAACGGACCTATACCGTGTGGAGACGAAAGGGATAAGTCTTGCGGATTCAAAAGGGACGAAGCCAATGATATAGAGGAGAAGCTCTAGTGGTAAGGTAGAGAGGATGTCTGGTTTGAGTTCGTTCATGGTGAGGTGCTCTGAATTTGCCGAGGAGAGGTTTTAAGAAATGATTAGTACGATTATGGTACGTACGGATTTTGGGTTTATATAAAACACTGGATCCTCGGCGCTGATCATGCTATTATTGTTGTTAGAAACACATCTTTATATAAATTTTTTTTATTATATAAAAAGCTAATACGTAAGTCCTATGATGACATTTTGTCTTCGTACGTATTTTTCAACACATTCCTAATTTTGAAGCACTCCTAACGTTTATCCAAAAATATTCAAAGCTGTTTACAAAATAAC
Source organism: Camelina sativa (assembly GCF_000633955.1). Taxonomy (NCBI): domain Eukaryota; kingdom Viridiplantae; phylum Streptophyta; class Magnoliopsida; order Brassicales; family Brassicaceae; genus Camelina; species Camelina sativa. The sequence goes on along the minus strand of NC_025689.1, from coordinate 4,574,622 downwards.
TTTGTCATCAGTGTCATGATAGAGTCAGACGAGATATATTGTGATTTTAATTGTTCCATCTATTCTTTTTTATTCGTATGGGTTGTTCAAATCTAAATATTCGACTGGATTCATACATGTTCTAACATGTAATAATATTTAAAACATAATTGCTCAAATGCATGTATCGGAAAATCCAATTGTTTTAGATGTTGACATATGCACAGCCGACCATGGATTGACGCAAGTGAAACTTGGGTTTTGAGCTTCGTATCTATAAGATATTTTACTGACAAAGCTACATCAGTCCAGTCAGCCATCTGGTGGGTTCAGGACTTTTCTCACAATGTTGTTCCTTTTCTTTGTTTAGAGCTTTCAAATTCTCAAGACGACCAGACCAGCCATATCCATTTGGTGGTGTTACTGTTCATTTTTTGTTTTTGTAATCAATCATCATCGCAACAATGGCGATAAAAACAGCAGGGGTAATAGTGGCGATTAAAACCAGTTCTTGAGTACCAATTTCTTTCCGGAAATGAGGATTGGGCATGATTAGTGTCTAATTAAACTAGTGAAAGCGACTGCTTTGGCTAATATCATCCAAGTTCATATAAACGTCCGTATAATGTTTTGTAAAACTGTATGAGTATGAGGTATGGTTAATGCAAGGTACGTTCCTGCTTTAATGCTTTTGTGCAAGATATGACGTATGAAATCAATCAAATTAATAAGTTGACCGTCTAGAATATTGGAGATTTTGTTAAGAAAGCAACACACCACCTATATATATTAAACTCTAAAGCAATTTATTCAGGCAGAGTTGAAATTTCTATAGTTCAAGTCAAAGCAATACTTGTATTAATTAAAAGCCTAAAACATTAATTTTTGATATCCACTTAATAGATCCATAGATTGTTTGAAGTTTTTTAATGAGAGAACACATAATTGCAAAGAGCTAAAGAAACAGAACAAAAGCAGAGAAAAACAGAGTGTAGAAACGCATAAGAAAGCAAAAAAACACAGTGTGAAGTGTTCGACAAGATCAATCAAGATGGTTATATTATAAAAGGCAGAAAAAACCCTAAAAACCTAAACGACATAAAGAAAGAGACTCTTGCAAACAGCACAAATTAAAATGACCTGAGACAATAAAGACGCTGGGCTTTATCTACTGTCCCTCCTGAGCCTGTGGACCCGCTGGTTAAGCTTCTCGATCTTGAAGACCATACTCGAAACGCGGTAAAGAATCCAGTAAAAACCGAGAGCCAAAGCGATGAGGAGGAAGTTACGTTGAGACTTG
>NC_025689.1:4546963-4572556 GCF_000633955.1 Camelina sativa | reverse complement strand
TGTATCGGAAAATCCAATTGTTTTAGATGTTGACATATGCACAGCCGACCATGGATTGACGCAAGTGAAACTTGGGTTTTGAGCTTCGTATCTATAAGATATTTTACTGACAAAGCTACATCAGTCCAGTCAGCCATCTGGTGGGTTCAGGACTTTTCTCACAATGTTGTTCCTTTTCTTTGTTTAGAGCTTTCAAATTCTCAAGACGACCAGACCAGCCATATCCATTTGGTGGTGTTACTGTTCATTTTTTGTTTTTGTAATCAATCATCATCGCAACAATGGCGATAAAAACAGCAGGGGTAATAGTGGCGATTAAAACCAGTTCTTGAGTACCAATTTCTTTCCGGAAATGAGGATTGGGCATGATTAGTGTCTAATTAAACTAGTGAAAGCGACTGCTTTGGCTAATATCATCCAAGTTCATATAAACGTCCGTATAATGTTTTGTAAAACTGTATGAGTATGAGGTATGGTTAATGCAAGGTACGTTCCTGCTTTAATGCTTTTGTGCAAGATATGACGTATGAAATCAATCAAATTAATAAGTTGACCGTCTAGAATATTGGAGATTTTGTTAAGAAAGCAACACACCACCTATATATATTAAACTCTAAAGCAATTTATTCAGGCAGAGTTGAAATTTCTATAGTTCAAGTCAAAGCAATACTTGTATTAATTAAAAGCCTAAAACATTAATTTTTGATATCCACTTAATAGATCCATAGATTGTTTGAAGTTTTTTAATGAGAGAACACATAATTGCAAAGAGCTAAAGAAACAGAACAAAAGCAGAGAAAAACAGAGTGTAGAAACGCATAAGAAAGCAAAAAAACACAGTGTGAAGTGTTCGACAAGATCAATCAAGATGGTTATATTATAAAAGGCAGAAAAAACCCTAAAAACCTAAACGACATAAAGAAAGAGACTCTTGCAAACAGCACAAATTAAAATGACCTGAGACAATAAAGACGCTGGGCTTTATCTACTGTCCCTCCTGAGCCTGTGGACCCGCTGGTTAAGCTTCTCGATCTTGAAGACCATACTCGAAACGCGGTAAAGAATCCAGTAAAAACCGAGAGCCAAAGCGATGAGGAGGAAGTTACGTTGAGACTTGAAGATAGATTTCTGGTAATGGAGAAGCTCCGAAACGGTGCAGGAATCTCCATCGCATGATATTCTAGTCTCGTACTTCCAGTAGATATCCATGAGGAGGAATACACAGAATGGGATTATCGCCAACAACAGTTTCAAGAGACGGCGAGTGACCACGGCTAATCCCTTGCGGAGAAAGTTTGGCCCTGGCATCGTCAAGAGGATGACCATGATCGCTTCAGCCGCTGTGGCGTAGGCTAAGATTGTCCATTCCAGAGCCATTGTTTTGCCCTGTGCTGGTTCCGGAGATTTTGGTGTTTTTTTTTCTTAACTCGTGAGCAATGTTAATATCTAGGGTTTGTATCTTTCGCTCTCGGCGGTGCTTATATATGAGCAATGTAAAATTTCCTAATCCTATTTTACATATTAAAAGAAATATGGTAAATATTGATTGGTTCGAATTTCCTATTAATTAAACTCTCCTTTTTTTTTTTTTTTTTTTTTTTTNTATGTAACAAATTTTTTTGTTTCTCACTAATTGAATCAACCTATCAATGAATTGGGTTTCTAGAGTTTCTAGTTTAATTTTAGAAGGATATTGGAACCATTATATTAACATATCAGATTCATATATATCTCTTTTGTTAAAAAAATTAATAATATTGCCTTGAAAAAATCTAAATCTTATTTGCATATCAGGATTTTTTTTATTTGCTTATCAATTTATTAAATCAATTAATTTCCGACCAATCTGAACCCATGGGAAGTATCTGCTAAAGGTGGAGAGAAGATAGATTACGAAAAGATTATTAAAGAATTTGGCTGCAAAAGGATCGACCAGTCACTGATCGATCGTGTTAAAAGACTGACTTGTCGTGAGCCACACGTTTTCCTCCGCCGTGGTGTCTTCTTCGCCCACAGGTATTTCAATGAGATTCTTGACTCGTATGAGAGAGGAGAAAAGTTCTATCTCTACACTGGAAGAGGACCTTCTTCAGAAGCTTTGCACTTGGGCCATTTGATTCCTTTCATGTTTACCAAGTAAGTCAAGCTGTGTATATATATGGTTTTGTAACATCTTCTTACTCTGTACTTTTATTTATTCTTTATATATGGCTGCAGATACTTGCAAGAAGCTTTCAATGTTCCCCTTGTTATACAGCTAACGGATGATGAAAAATTCATGTGGAAGAACTTAACGGTGGAGGAAACTCAAAGACTTGCCAGGGAAAATGCCAAAGATATCATTGCTTGTGGATTCGATGTAACTAAGACCTTCATCTTCTCTAAAATGGGGTAAGATTGCTTTTGCTCATAAAATGGCTTTTATATTGTATCCTATTACTATATATATTTTTTTTGGGTTTTGGTGTTATTACATTACACTTTCCTGACTGATTTGCGAAAATTTTGTGTGTATATAGTACTCTGTATGAAAATGTAGCCAAGATTTCACCATGCGTAACAGATAATAAGGTAACTATACTCTCTCTATCTCCTTGAATTACACTATGTGCAGTGCAGGTACGTCTTTTTCTGTTATGTTGGTGTGGCTACATGAATTCTAGAATTATCATATTTTAAATTGAATTCCATATAGATTTGCAGGCAGCTCCATGTTTCCCTACCTCATTTCCTCACTTGTTCCCTGGAATGGACAAGCTCCGTTGCTTGATTCCTTGTGCAATTGACCAGGTTTGTTGTTTTGTCTTACTTTATATCTTAAACTTGTTTGGTTTTGGAAAATCATCAATAACTTCTCATTAGTATTTATAAATAACAACCAATCTTTTGCTTTTGGTGTTTGTTGTACAGGATCCTTACTTTAGAATGACTCGTGATGTTGCACCTCGGTTAGGATATAGCAAGCCTGCTCTAATTGAGTCATCATTTTTTCCAGCTCTGCAGGCAAGTGTTTTCTTAACTACTACTAGTCTAATAAGGATATGTATAGATATGTGCTTACACCACAGTTTCTTGCTTTCAAATTATTGAATGCCTTGGTCATACTTCACGCAGGGACTGAGTGGAAAAATGTCTGCTAGTGATCCAAATTCCGCTATCTATGTAACTGATACCGCAGAGGACATTAAAAACAAGGTGAGTTCTGTAATTTAAATTTGTTTTGTTATTCCCAGTAGTTCCTTCCCATGCATCTATTATTACAAACAAGTCCATTCATTGTCTGGTATGAAGGGCACCTGAATCCTTCCCGCTTATTTTGTCGTTTCAAAAATAGGCACTCTGTTTGTGTAATGGCATTGTAGTGTCAAACTTCATAGATCAATAGATATAGCAGTCCTAGTAATGAAATCAGATCATTGCTTCCATTATCTAAATTTGATGCGGTTCCATATATGCAGATAAATAGATATGCATATACTGGTGGGAGAGACAAGGAGAAAGACCAAAAACAACACAGATCAGATCTAGAGGTACCAAATTCCTTGTTTCGCCTCTTCCCCTTACTCTGTATACTTGCAAAACTGTTTTTAATCTGTATACTTCCCCTTAGTCTTTAATTTTCTGGTAATAATCTCGTTTCTACTATTTTACTCACAGAAAGACATACCGTTCAAGTATTTGAGTTTCTTCCTCGAAGATGATTCTGAACTTGATTATATTAGAAAGGTACGTACGTACAAGATTTCAATCAGTTTGTTATGAAGATCACTGCAGAGAAGGACGGATGTTTTTATATCGTAGTTTTCTTAATTATTGTATTAATATATTTTCAGGAGTATGGAAACGAAGAGAAGTTGACCGATGATGAAAAAGAGAATGGAAAAAAAAAAGATGTTGACTGGAGCTGTAAAGAAGCGACTCACCGAAGTCTTGACAGAAATAGTTGAGAGACACCGCAGGGCACGAGCTGCTGTTACCGATGAGGTAAAAAATTGTTATTCTCTAACTATCATGATTTGATATCTCCCCAATCTACTAGGAATTTTGACTAACGGAAATTTTCAGATGGTGGATGCATTCATGGCCGTGAGACCTCTCCCAAGCATGCTCGAGTAGGATCAAGAAACCAGAAGAAACCCCTTTTGGCACCTCCTCCCAACTTCACTTGGAATTGGGGATGCATCTTTGTGTATAACAAAAAAAAAAAACAAAAAGGGTGAATTACACCAACTAAATGAATAAAATACTTAATTTTTTTTTTTGTAAAGAGGAAATAAAAAAGGTCTATAATATAAATTAGTAAGTGATTTATTTGATCATTCGCTCTCAATCTCACTCGAGAGATTGTTTAAATTGTTTCAAGTAGGTTTCTTATGTTTTATATCTCATTAAAACAAATTTAAGCCATGTTAACACTAGAAATGAAGGTATGTATTAATAGTAGTACATTATAGTGTTTTTAATGTTTTTACTATAATTGAGTTTTCTTAATGTTAACTGAAAAATTTTCCCCTTTGCATGCAATTGTGGGTTTATAAAGACGGAAGCTTTGGAGAGACTGAAGAACAAAAAGTTTTTGGGAGAGAAAAAAGAAAGAAGCAAAGCAGTGTCACTCAAAACCTTCTTTCTCTCGCAATTTCTTCTCTCTGAGTCTCTCTCACAGTTCCGCCATTTTCACTCTCTCTCTCTCACTCAGATTCCTCCCTCTTTTTAAAACCCTTGTCTCCCCGACTCGTTGTTTCGTCTCTTTTCCGGGTTCAGGAACCAAACCGGGTCAAATCCTCTGCTGAATCGTCGATTCTTAGGTATTTCTTCTTACCCAACTTGTTTCTTTCGTTGTTAAACGGGAAAACAAAGCTCGATCATGACTCCGTTGAGTGTGTGTGTTTTGGGGTTTTTGTGGGTTTGTTGTGGTTTCGAATGTAGGTTTGAAATTTCAGATTTTTTGGTTTGCTATGTGTTACTACTGCTTCGATTTTGTGTAAACGAGTGGAAAGATTGTTTCTTTTTCAGATTTGAGAAGTTGTTCTTCGATTTTTGTTTTCTTTTTTGGTTCAAAGACTCGATTTTTATTTGGAAATTTATGGGTTTTATCAAGTTAAAGAGCTCAAATGTCTTTGTTTCTCTGTTTGCTTTACATCTGCCAACTGCTAACTCGGTTTTGTTTGTGTTTGGTTTCAATTTTTAGGGTTTTGTGTCATGGAGGAAGAATCTTCTTCATCAGAAATTCTAGAAGGAGAGATTGTTGGAATCACATTTGCCCTTGCAAGTAACCATGAAATCGTAAGTTATAAGAGTTATTATACTCTCTGGACTTGATCCATTTGGTTCTGCATCTTTATACCTACCCTCTATGGATTCGATGAATGTGGTTCTAAGAGTGATAAAAAGTTGCATGTACCGCTTTGTTCATCATGAGTTTTACAGAACTAAGGATTGCGAATAGCCAAAACCCTCTATGTTTTGGTTATGCTTGCCACTAAATTCATGAATTTTAGTATAATCCTACTCAGCTCTGTGTAATGCTAAGTGCTACACTTTTGCATATATATGTTGTTCTGCGATATATCCTCTGCCACTCTTCTATTTCTCACTGGACTTTAATTCTTTGTTGCAGTGTGTAGCATCGATTAGTGAATCCTCAATCAATCATGCCAGTCAACTCTCTAACCCCTTCTTGGGGTTGCCTCTGGAGTTTGGCAGGTGTGAATCGTGCGGTGCGACAGAGCCAGATAAATGTGAAGGTAATCCAGTTCTGTATTTCCTATATTTTTCTTCTGCCATTGTTTGTTGGAATACTTCTTCAGGTATCGATCTTTGTTTCTACATCTTCAGGTCATTTCGGTTATATTCAGCTTCCAGTGCCAATATACCATCCTGCTCATGTTAATGAACTGAAACAAATGCTGAGCCTTCTGTGCTTGAAATGTCTGAAGATAAAGAAGGCAAAGGTATTACCTCGTTGAGTTTTCTTAAAGTCCATGTGATATGATTTTGTAAATTCTTTCATAAACCATATAAGATCTCGACCAATGTTTTTCACCTTTCTGAGTACAGAGCACAAGTGGTGGTCTGGCGGAGCGCTTATTAGGTGTCTGTTGTGAGGTGAGTAATGCCATATACATTCTGATTATTTCCTTTTACCTGAAAAGGAAGTTGATAAATGTTTCTTATGGGACCATATACATTCTGATTGTTCAGCATTTAATTTGTTGTCCAAGTTTTCCGTCAACTAGTTGCATGTTAGAAAACGTGCTAATTCATATCTATATAGTAATTGTGCTTCTTTTGATCCATTCAATGAAAGTAACAATAATTAATAATCGCGAAGCAGTAGTTATTGGTATTTTTGTGGCACCATGAAACATTAACTGGTTATATGTATTATTGCTGAACGTCTTGTATTAGGAAGCTGCAAACATCTCAATCAGAGATAGATCATCGGATGGGGCCTCATATCTAGAACTGAAGCTCCCATCTAGGTCAAGACTGCAGGCGGGTTGCTGGAATTTCCTGGAAAGATATGGTTACCGCTATGGAAGCAACTACACGCGGCCCCTGTTGGCAAGAGAGGTTTTTACTTTCTTCTTCGTGCTTATGTTTCTGTTTATTTAGGATTTTATGGTTACATTCTTTTTGTTTGTTTAAATTCATTCTCTATTTTAAAGATGTTTTGTCTCTGGAAACTGATGATTATGTTCTTTCCGTGTCCTTTTCCATATGCTGGGAAAACAAATAGGTAAAGGAAATTCTAAGACGGATCCCTGAAGAAACAAAAAAGAAACTCACAGCAAAGGGACATATTCCTCAAGAAGGATACATATTGGAATATCTTCCACTCCCGCCTAACTGTTTGTCAGTGCCAGATGTTTCTGATGGTTTCAGCTCCATGTCAGTGGTAAGCCAGTTGACAATAAAATCCTGTGTTGAGTTTATTGAATGCTTTGGATTATGTTGTAACTCCTGGATTTGTGTCATTCTTTTTTTCAGGATCCTTCCAGAATTGAGCTAAAAGACGTTCTTAAGAAAGTGATAGCCATAACAAGCTCTAGGTCTGGCGAGACAAACTTTGAGTCGCATCAAGCTGAAGCCAATGGAATGTTTAGAGTGGTGGATACCTATCTGCAGGTTAGGGGTACTGCCAAAGCAACAAGAAACATTGACATGAGATACGGGGTGTCTAAGATCTCGGATAGTTCATCTTCAAAAGCTTGGACAGAAAAAATGAGAACACTTTTCATCCGAAAGGGTTCAGGTTTCTCTTCCCGTAGCGTCATCACTGGAGATGCGTACAGAGATGTGAATGAGGTAGGCATCCCAATTGAAATTGCGCAGAGAATCACTTTTGAGGAAAGGGTTAGTGTCCACAACATAAGTTATCTACAAGAGTTAGTAGACAACAAGTTGTGTTTGAGTTATACTCAAGGTTCGACGACCTATTCTTTAAGGGATGGAGCCAAGGAGCACACTGTGCTTAAACCTGGGCAGGTTGTTCATCGCAGGGTCATGGATGGGGATGTTGTGTTTATCAACCGACCCCCGACGACACATAAGCATTCTCTTCAAGCGCTTCGGGTGTATGTTCATGAAGATAACACCGTGAAGATTAACCCTCTGATGTGTAGTCCCCTCAGTGCTGATTTTGATGGTGATTGTGTCCATCTGTTCTACCCACAGTCACTTAGTGCTAAGGCAGAGGTTATGGAGCTCTTCTCTGTGGAGAAGCAACTGCTTAGCTCCCATACTGGACAGCTGATTTTGCAGATGGGTTGTGATTCTTTACTGTCTTTGAGGGTTATGCTGGAGCGGGTGTTTCTGGACAAGGCAACTGCTCAACAGTTAGCTATGTATGGCTCTCTGTCTCTGCCACCACCAGCACTAAGGAAGTCCAGTAAATCTGGCCCAGCTTGGACAGTTTTTCAGATTCTACAGCTTGCCTTTCCAGAGCGTCTGACCTGCAAAGGTGACAGATTCATGGTTGATGGAAGTGATTTGCTGAGGTTTGATTTCGGGGTTGATGCGATGGCATCCTCATCAATGGCATTGTAACTTCAATCTTTCTGGAGAAGGGTCCAAAGGAGGCACTTGGATTCTTCGACTCGCTACAACCTCTTTTGATGGAAAGTCTTTTTGCTGAGGGATTTAGTGTAAGTTTGGAAGACTTATCCATGTCTAGGGCAGACATGGTGTCTCGCTTGAGATTATCATATGAAGATGAATTGCAACTAGAGAACAGCATCCACAAAGTGAAGGAAGTGGCTGCTAACTTTATGCTTAAGTCATATTCCATGCGGAACTTGATCGACATCAAGAGTAACTCAGCAATCAACAAGCTGGTGCAGCAGACAGGCTTCTTGGGTCTTCAGCTTTCTGACAAGAAGAAATTCTACACGAAGACTCTGGTAGAGGACATGGCTCTCTTTTGTAAGAGAAAGTACGGCAGGATTTCTTCATCTGGCGATTTTGGAATAGTGAAGGGCTGCTTCTTTCATGGGCTGGATCCGTATGAAGAGATTTTCATTCAATTGCAGCAAGGGAGGTTATTGTTCGCTCTTCAAGGGGGTTAGCTGAGCCTGGAACTCTCTTTAAGAATCTGATGGCTGTTCTTCGGGATATCGTGATTACAAACGATGGAACTGTAAGAAACACCTGTAGTAACTCAGTCGTTCAGTTCAAATATGGAGTTGATTCTGAACATGGACATCAAGGTCTTTTTGAGGCGGGAGAACCTGTTGGAGTATTGGCAGCTACTGCCATGTCAAATCCTGCGTATAAGGCAGTGCTTGATTCCACTCCAAATAGTAATTCATCATGGGAGCTAATGAAGGTATAGCAATATTAAAGCTGCCTCCTTAGTACAGCTTTGATCATCTGTATTGTTGTATAATTGTTTTCTGTGTTTGTCCTTTTCCCAGGAAGTTCTGCTCTGCAAAGTCAATTTCCAAAACACTACTAATGATCGGCGCGTAATTCTATATTTGAATGAATGCCATTGTGGAAAAAGGTTTTGCCAGGAAAATGCTGCTTACACAGTCAGGAACAAGCTGAAGAAAGTTAGTCTTAAAGATACTGCCGTGGAATTCCTCGTCGAGTAAGCATTGGGTTTTACTTTCGTATGTTGCTTTGTTAATTTTTGTTTTTTTCGGTTTTACTAAACCTCTTTGCAATCTGGTTTCTGTTTACTTGCATGCAGATACAGAAAGCAACAAACTATATCAGAAATTTTTGGAATTGATTCATGCCTACATGGCCATATTCATCTTAATAAGGTTTGAATTCTGGTTCTTTTACTGTTGAATCTTTATGGAAGCCTTTACCTGTCATAGAAACACTTTACCTATTATCCTTTTCTTGCTGTGTAATTGGTGTTTTTGGTTTACTAGACATTGTTGCAAGATTGGAACATCAGTATGCAGGATATCCTTCAAAAGTGTGAGGATATAATTAATTCACGAGGACAAAAGAAAAAGAAGAAAGCTACTGACGACTTCAAGAGAACAAGTTTGTCTGCCAGGTTTGTACAGTGATTCGCTTTTCCTCTGAATGTCGTCTCTGGTTGAATGTTATGCATAATTTTTCCAGAAGCAAGTCTGATGTTGATTTCTAGGTTTCCAGTTATTTTCTTCCCATTTTGTTCTTTCATATCATTATGTCTACATGTTTAACTTTATTTTCTGTTACCTGATTGTAATTATCTATTCTCCAATGAACAGTGAGTGCTGCTCTTTCCGAGATCCTTGTGGGAGCAAAGATTCAGATATGCCTTGTTTGATGTTCTCCTACAATGCCACCGATCCTGATCTAGAAATAATTCTTGATGTTCTTTGCAATACAATTTACCCGGTTCTGCTGGATACAGTGATCAAAGGTACTTGAATAACACTTTCATTTTTGTTTATTTCTCTTGTTTCCGTACCAGTCGGTTTCTTCTTTGATGGGGGTGCAGTGTATATGATTGAGTCTTCCTTTCAAAATTTTCTCGTTATATGGCTTGCAAAATTTTGTTATTTGCGAGAAGTTTAATGAACAAAAATATTTTCTCAACTTGTCTGATTGATTTGTCCTCCAAGTTGTGATCGAAATTCTGTGCTATTAAGAAAGACTATGTTTTAGTAAGATTTCTAGATAAATGTTTTTGATGATACTCCTGTATCTAAACTGAGCAGGTGATCCACGGATTTGCTCAGCAAATATAATCTGGCATAGTTCAGACATGACAACGTGGATCCGGAATCGTCATGCATCCCGCCGGGGGGAATGGGTTTTGGATGTCACTGTTGAAAAATCTGCTGTCAAGCAAAGTGGTGATGCATGGAGGGTTGTGATAGACTCATGTCTTTCAGTGCTTCATCTGATAGACACAAAACGGTCAATCCCTTATTCTATAAAGCAAGTGCAAGAATTGCTTGGGTTATCCTGTGCTTTTGAACAAGCAGTACAGGTACTTAATAACTTACGACGTGATCCGTGCACTGGATCTTACACTTCTGACATATTACATGTTTGGTATCATGTTTGTTCATTGTTTGTGTAACGAAGTTAAATTTAAGATGTTGATTTGATCTGCAGCGTCTATAAGCTTCAGTGAGAATGGTCTCCAGAGGAGTCTTGAAAGAACACATCATTCTCCTAGCAAACAACATGACTTGTTCAGGGAATATGTTGGGTTTCAATTCTGGAGGTTACAAAGCTTTGACCCGATCCTTAAACATTAAGGCTCCATTCGCAGAAGCAACTCTGATTGTTAGTAGTTCGATCCTTAATTGTCTAGTACAAATTATTTTGTAAGACTTTATACTGGCTCCATGTTAACAGGAATTACTTTTTGTGCTTTTAGACACCAAGAAGATGTTTTGAGAAAGCGGCTGAGAAATGTCATAAAGATTCTCTATCAACAGTCGTTGGGTCTTGTTCTTGGGGAAAACGCGTGGATGTTGGTACAGGTTCACAGTTTGAGCTTCTATGGAACCAAAAAGAGGTATACATTCTCACTGGGAATCATACCAATTGACTGAGGTTTTCTCATATAAGCTTGTTATGCAATTTGATGTAATTTGTTGTCAACCTATCTCCAGACTGGTCTAGATAATCAAGAAGAAACAGATGTGTACGGCTTCCTCCAAATGGTCAAATCCACGACAAATGCAGATGCATATGTGTCTTCCCCTGGTTTTGATGTTACAGAGGAAGAAATGGCTGAATGGGCTGAATCGCCTGAGCGAGACTCTGCCCTTGGAGAGCCTAAATTTGAGGACAGTGCCGAGTTCCAAACTATATATGAAGAAGGCCAGCCATCAGGATCCAACTGGGAGAAAAGCTCTTCGTGGGATAAAGGTTGCAGTGGTCTCAGAATGGGGACATTCAAGAAATACAGGTGGTGAGGCAGACCCGGAGTCTAATTGGGAAAAGACTACAAATGTTGAGAAGGAAGATGCCTTGTCTGGTTGGAACACTAAAAAAGATGCTCAAGAATCTTCCAAGTCAGAATCCAACTGGGAGAAAAGTTCTTCGTGGGATAATGGTTGCAGTGGTGGCCCAGAATGGGGAGTCTCAAAAAACACAGGGGGTGAGGCAGACCCGGAGTCTAATTGGGAAAAGACTACACATGTTGAGAAGGAAGATGCTTGGTCTGGTTGGAACACTAAAAAAGATGCTCAAGAATCTTCCAAGTCAGATTCAGGGGGTGCTTGGGGCTTAAAGACAAAGGATGATGATGCAAATACAACACCAAACTGGGAAACAAGACCAGCTCATACAGATTCTATTGTCCCAGAAAATAGTGAGCCGTCTTCTGACGTTTGGGGACTCAAATCTGTTTCAGACAAATCATGGGAGAAAAAGAACTGGGGAACTGAATCAGCTCCTGCTGCATGGGGTTCAACAGATGCTGCTGTTTGGGGTTCTAGTAGCAAAATGAACTCGGAAACTGAATCAGATGCTGCTGCTTGGGGTTCTAAGGACAAAAAGAATTCTTACATTGGGTCAGGTGCTGGTGTTTTGGGTCCCTGGAACAAAAAGAGCTTGGAAACTGAGTCAGATAGTGCTACTTGGGGTTCTAGTGACAAAACTAAATCAGGTGCTGCTGCATGGAGTTCTTGGGACAGAAAAAACATGGAAACTGATGCTTGGGGTTCCCAGGTCAAAAAGAAATCTGACACTGAGTCAGGTCCTGCTGCTTGGGGTGCTTGGGACACAAAGAAATCGGAAACTGAATCAGGTCTTGCTGGTTGGGGTACCGCGGACAAAAAGAATTCGGAAACTGAATCAGGTCCTGCTGCTTGGGGTTCTTGGGGACAGCCAAGTCCCACTGCAGCAGACAATGATACCAATGAAGATGATGGAAATCCGTGGGTTTCCTTGAAGGAGACCAAAAGTAGAGAGAATGATGATAAAGAGAGAATCCAGTGGGGAAATCCAGCCAAGAAATTTCCATCTAATGGCTCACATGGTGGCTGGTCCAATGGTGGTGGTGCAGACTGGAAAGGAAAAAGGAACCATACTCCTAGGCCACCAAGATCTGAGGATAATTTGGCTCCCATGTTTACAGCAACGAGACAGCGCTTGGACTCATTCACCTCTGAGGAGCAAGAGCTTCTCTCAGATGTTGAGCCAGTCATGAGGACTCTCAGGAAAATAATGCATCTGTCTGGGTATGCCTTTCTAGTTCTTAAGCTCAGTCTATCCAATATCCAGTATTATGTACAATTATTATGCTGTTTCGCATTTCCGTATACTTGTTATGCTTCATCTTTCTAAAACTGTGTTCTTTCAATGAAGGTACCCTGATGGAGACCCAATTTCTGATGATGACAAGACGTTTGTCCTGGAGAAGATTTTGAACTTCCATCCCGAAAAAGAGAAAAAGCTCGGCTCTGGTGTTGATTTCATCACGGTAACCAGGATGCTCGATTACAAATTTAGCTTCTCTTTTGAATCTTACTTCGCCTTATGTCTCTGATGTGAAATTTTTGGTTAAACAACAATGTAGGTTGATAAGCACACCACATTCTCAGATAGCAGGTGCTTCTTTGTTGTTTCAACTGATGGGACCAAACAGGACTTTTCATACAGAAAATCCCTAAACAACTATTTGATGACGACATACCCCGACCGCGCTGAAGAATTCATAGACAAATACTTTCCGAAACCTCGGCAGACTCAAGCTCAGTCTCCATCTCAGGCTCAGGCTCATTCTCCATCTCAGACTCAGGCTCAGTCTCAGTCTTCGTCTCAGAATCAGACTCAGACTCCATCTCCGTCTCAGACTCAGGCTCAATCTCCCTCTCAGACTCAGTCCCCGTCCCAGACTCAGACATAAACTCTTTCTGACTTGACAACAAAAGAAGGTATGGTTCATTTAGCTAAACCATTCAGTCTCCACTGTTTTGTTTTGAGATGTACATAAAGAGTGGAGCGAATGGCGGTTTCTATTTATCATAAAAAAGACTCTGATGTGAAGTGCAAAACAATGTGTAAATGCAGTTCTCTAGTTGCAGATCGTTTGTCCTTAAATCAGGTTTAGGTTTCGGTGACTGGTTAAGTTTTAAAGTCTAGCGGCATTGTAATGATGTTTGACATTGACATATTTTATTTATCGAGCAATGCATTTGCAAATCTCATTGCTTCTTGTTTGAAGTTTAAATCACCAAAGCCATTACCTTAACGGGCGATAAATAGTTTAAAGACATCATCAGTTAATAAATACCAAACTGAGAGTAAAAGAGAAACTTATACTTTATTCAGAGGGATGGATAAATATGTTTAAATATAAAAGAAAGATCAAACCGAGTGAAATGAGTTCACTGGTTCATGTAATGGACAAACGTTTCAGTCCCATACCTGAAAAAATAAAAATAAAATCGTATAAAAGAATAATATAACTAAATTATGTGAAAATACTTTAAAAAAATATCTAAAAATTCTCAACCTTTAATACAATTTTCCTAATCACCTGAACAGAATTAAAAATAATCTAACCCATTATCCATATACTTATTTAAATGGATGAAAGTCTGATTGTTGATTTAGATATTAATTACCCATACATTATCCAATTACTCATTCGAGTCTGAATTACTCATTCGAGTCTTACTCACTATATTATCTTATTCTGATTACCTACTGTAAACCCAAAACCAAATATGATAATATAAAAACTAATTAAGAGAAAAGAAGTAATTCACAAGTGTTGAAATCTGATAGTATGCCGGAGAAGCTGAGGACTCACGGCAGCGGTATAGTTAAACCATATCTGGTTTCCTTCCATCAAAACGCCTCCACGGACACGTCTACCATTAACATCCCTGTTCCAGTCGTGATCATCACGCCTACCATTAACATATTGGTTAGTGAAGTACTTAAACTATTAATTTCATTTTTTTAGTAAATTTGATCAAAATATTTGATTCTAAACTGAAGTCCAGTACAATATATACGGATACATATTTTAATTCTAAAGCGTTGATAAACTTCTTAAGCCTCATTTCATAATTTACAAAGGAACCGATTCTTTTTTTTTCTTTGGTCAAAACGACCGGATTTTTTTTTAATTTAGATTTTACATCTACCTACGTAGCAGCAACAACATATGAAAAGAGAACTATTTATTAGCTTTGATGTTTATAAAAATATATGATCTTGCTGGTGTATATGTGCATGTTCTGTTCTATGAAGTAATCGCATGCTATAAAAACGAATGCTATCATCTTTGATACAGATTGGCTAGAATCTCTAGAAGCACAATATATACTGAATAGACAATAGAAACGGCTAGTTAGATAGTCTGTGTTTGGATCTTGTTCATAAAAAAAAATAATTTGTTCCATTAAATCTGGTACGATTTCTTATTTTTATGAACATAGCACAGAGACTATTATTGGGATCTCTAGCTCCTACATCTCTAACAACTAAACAGGAAATCCAGATTTGGTTGTAACGAAGCGATAAGGATTCAACCGCTAAGAACAATGCATGCTTGTCATCTATAAATGAATTGGTATGATGATATGCAAGAAACAAATAAGGCACCTGTAAAAAAAAAGAATAAACTAATTAACTTATCGTTCTTTCCTTTTGCCCGACAGTAGGAGGCTTTGGTTGATGCACACTAAACTTGGCACATAAGAGCACACGAGTGGGCAACCGTAGGGATATTCTTCCATATTAACAGCTTCACCGAGACCCACTTGTCTAAAATAACCACCCTCTCCAATTAGGTAAGCTATTTTAAAGCGAAGAAATTTGTCTAAATCAAAAACCACCGCGAGATTCTTCTCCTCGTCAATGAAGAAGCTCCCAGCAACCTGCAACTGAAAACCAGTGGGTGAGCTCATATCAACAGCTAAGAACAACTTGTTCCAAGACACCGCCTTGGGCTCAATCTTAGTCGTAACCCATATCTGCATCTCACAAGTATCCAAGCTCTGATATAACACTGCAAGCTTCTCTTCCCCAAGAGAAGATAGAGTCACGGTGTCCTCAGTCAGATAAGAGTGAAATGGAACATGGAGACGTGGTCCAAATCTCTCATCTGTATAGTCAAAGCAGAGTAAGAAATCATCCACCTCTGCCTCTCCATCAACTCCTATTTTCTGTTTAGCGAAAAAGTAAGTGTTTCCCTTCAACGACACGCCGGATCTATAAAACTCTACATCCCAGTCGGGATTGACGTCAAGAACACTCCACGAGTTGGAGTTTAGATCGTAGACTTGGTAAGCAAAAACGGGGTTTCCGCGCAAGTTATTATCCACGAACCTCAATATTTTGTAGGATTTCTTGTATTTGTCGTATCCGAGAGCATACCTATCCAATCTGTGGAAAGCGTCTTTGGGCTCGATCACCCTGGTTTGACCCAAATACGGGTTCCAAACCACTAGCTTCGTCTTGTCTTTGTACACACATAACAACAAACCGTCACAGTGTAACACTTTAGATATCTCGATATGATTGATCAGCTTATCAACCGGTTTAATAGATGGAACAACGTCAACAACAGAGCCATCGTCGTCGTCTTCCTTGTGTATTCCGTGGAGATCAAATCTCACTGAACAAACCTTATAGTCCATCATCATAAACCCTAGAAACTGGCTCGGTGATGATGATGCCGCTAATTTACCAAGAATCTGATGTTTGGAAATAGTGTTCCATTGTTTGCAAGTACATCTTACATCTCTTAGACATGTTATTGGAACCTAGAAAGTATTTCTCCAACCAAATCTCGGGAAAGATCAGAGATCATCGTCATTGTTTTTTTTTTTGTTTGAGCTCTCTCCTAGTCTTCTTTCATGCATATGTATATAGGCAAAATAAGATTTGATGTGCACAAGAGAGATTTTTCCGCTTCAGAATCTTATTTTTTTACCATATTTTATTCACTTCAGATAAATAAATATGTGGTTCTGATTGAGTCAAAAACATTATTAAAAAAAAATTGAAGTTTATAGGATTAATCCAGCAACTGAACGAACTGATCATCTCGGAGATAAATTAAATTTGTATCAATCTAACCAATCAACCTATCAATAAACCGGTCCGATTTTATGTTTTGTTTTTCCCTTACCGGTTTATACTTCTTATACGTTTTACTAAAAGCGTATTGGGCTTGGGCCAGTTTGGTATGGAGGATTATTGGATGCAAAATCAGGAAAAGAAAACTCTGACAAGCCGATCGATTGGGATTCGAATTCTCGATGCTAAACGAAAGAAAGAAAGAGGGGAATATAGAAAATGGCGAGATTCGATGCGAAGACGATCGTTAAGGACAAGAGATTCTGGGTCGCTTCTTTAATCATCGTCTGGGCTGCTGGTCTTCAGGTTTCAATTTTACCATGATTTTTTTTTTTTTCTGATTGATTCAATAGGGTTTATAAATCTTTTTGATTTTTGTAACTTTATATATATCTGAAATTAATCCGGTGGCAGGGTCACATGATGTGGCTGCAGAGGCAAGACTCATTTAAGCAGAAATTTGGAACAATTGATGAAGACAACCACCACAAGTAATCTGATACATAACAGGAGTTTATGTTTCTGAAACAAACTTCTTGTGTTTTTGTGTAATTGTGAGTCTTGAGGATTATAATCATACATAAGATGATAAAAAGCTTGTATTAGGGTTCCTGAACAGTAAGAAGTTGCCTATTGCAGTCTCTGTTATTTGTTGAGATTATTGTGTATTATTAGCTTGAGCTTTTTGCCTAGTGGAGTATTTAAGAGCACTGACTCTGAGTAGTTGTAGGCCGCGTAATCAGCTTACTGAGAGGGAGTGTGTAACTGTAGTTGTGACTTGTGGGGTTATGTACCAGTAAACTTCGAAGAACTCAAGAACTAGAGAGCTTGTTCTGGATAGTCAAATTAGATCTAGGCGCCGCCTAGTGTTGCTTAGAATAAGTGAGGATCTTGGATGGATTGAGATCTTTTGATACTTTCTTTTTGGGGTTTGTTTCTTTGCTGTCGTTTTTTGAAGCATTATTATCTTCTTGCTTCTTTCTTAGATTATATATGTAAAGGCTGGCTACTGAATGAGCTCTTCTTCATCACTGGAATACCCAAAAACTGATTGTTTAGGTTTCCATTAGTTCACTCAAACGGTGTCGTTTCTTCCTTAGACGTCGTCTCAAGTCTCAACCATCTCTAGTTCCCAGTGTATCAGAAAGAATCACCAATGATAAATTTCGTTAACTTGAAGGAAGTTTAATATTGACATCAATATTATTCAAAAGTTTTTGCCAATTGCAAGTACACTTACAGTAATTTCTAAAAAATTTAGTGTATATTTCTTATTAACGGCGCACTATAGTTATGTGATTTCAGATAAAGAAAAAAAGAAAATATTATTCTATTATTCTTCTGACTTTCTCAAAATTTACAGTAAATTTTGAAAAAGAAAGATATTTCTATTTCAAAAAAGTTAATTGATATGGACTTCAGATGCATATATATGCAAGTTATTCTTTTTTTCTCAAAATTTCATTCTCTATGGAGTAATAAAATGTCAGCAGATACGCATATATGCAAGTTATTCTTTATTTCTTCTTTGTCAACTATATGCAAATTATTCGAAATTAAAATTTTTAGCATAATATTATTATTGCAAACAGATGTGGATCTCATTGTCCATATCATTTATAAAATAACCTTAATCATATTTTATAGATAGCTAAGTACTATGAAAAGCCAAAAGTAGTCATATAATTAAGTAGCAAATCATAGTTGTGATATATCTTATCTCATGTTTTTATAGTTATTAACTTATTACTTTGATTTTTTATATCACTCACTCAATATATATTATACTTTTTATTTTTACTCACAGCTGTTTAAGGTATACTTCATAGATCTTTGGTACGTTTGAGTTAATAAGAAACTCACGGTTTCAAAGTGGAAATCCCTTTTTAATAAAAAGGAAGTACACAACATAGCTTTTGTAGATTTTATATTTTTAATAAATTGTTACAAATGGTTACAAATAGGTTATATATAGGTTATAGATTAATTCATATATTAATATTAATTGGTTACACCTAAATATTAGGGATATTCTAAATTGATAATTGATATATTAGTGGTAACAAATAAAATCATGGATATTCTAAATTGTATTTTCGGAAGATTTTAATTTGTCCTATATCACGTTGTTTCCAAAGATCTTTAAACACAATATTACAAATTTGTTTCCACAGGTTTTATCGATAGACCACAACGTTAACCAAAGATAAATTACGAAATTGATAGATTGATTGGTTACAAGTTAAATAGTGGGTTACAAGATAGATTACAAAATAAAATTTAACCAGTGTTATAGCACGGATAATTATCTAGAATCATTAATAATATAAACTTACAATATAGGTGTCTTTTTCAAGCATTCATATTTAGCATATGATTTTATTGTATAATGTTTTATCCCTAAAAAACTTTTAAAACAATCACATAAATTATATTTTATATAAAAATTACAATATAAATAAAATGAATTTCAACCCATGCTCTAGCACGGATCTTAATTTAGTTTAGATTAATATAACACTACACATTAGTTGTTTTCTCACATAAGTCATCACTAAATTTTAACCCGCGGTGTACCGCGGGATTATTTTTTTTACTAAAATCATTAAATTTCAAGTTGTAATTGTTAGTTAATTTTATACGTTTTACTTGATATTTAAGATTGTATAGTTGTATTTTGATTGTTGATTCTACGATTTAATCTGTCGTATACCGCACAACAATTTATTTTTGTTATAAATTAATCTATAGTCTTAATATCCTTTATATTATTAAGTTGTACTTATTTGTTTATAATAATTATATGTATACAGAGGTGTCAAACATGTCGGTCCACTTTTTATTCTTGGACCGCAGGAGGTCAACCCGCTAAGACTGCGGTCGTTAAAGTTATTCTCAAGCATGTCCCGACCTAAATTTTATATTATTTATTCTTTAAAAATTTGGTAGCAAAGAAAAAAAGAAAATTTAAAATAACTTATAATATTGATATTTTGTAAATATTGTTTTGTAAAATTAGAAACTTAATATTAATTAAATTAATTATAAACTTAATAGTTAATGTTAAAGAAAGTAGTTATGATTGTTTTGGAAATTTTATTAGGATGAGAAATCTTATTTTCAAAAATAGAAACTTAATATTAATTAATTAAATGAAAACAAATTAATAATGAATGCTAATGGCATTCTTGTAAATAGATTAAACTCTAAGAATTATTTGCTAAATGTCTTTAAAAATATATATATATAGATATCAGAAAATATACATATCATACAAAATTTCCTTTATTTCATTTGATTTTCTATTGTTCTCTCAACTCAAAAAGCTTGTATTTTTCTACTTCAAGATGTGAGTAGGATGGTGAATTCTTTAACACAAAATATTAAAATAAAAAAGAAATAGGAAAGTAGTAGGATGGTGAATTGAAAGATCTTGAAATGACTAACGTAGAATATTCGAACAAAACAACACCACATACACTCAATGCTCTTCAGCATGAAGCTTTCCTACAACTAAAGTACAAAAGCTGTCACATCAAGTACAAAACTATCTCTGAACAGAGATGCTTTCTTATGTGGCGACCAGAAACCATACAGAATCTCTAAAACACGTCCCAATTCCACACACAAAAAAAGAAGAAAATTGTTGATTTGATCCATTATGCTCCATTACCCACCACCGCATTACATCATACTCGTGCTCTAAAGTATTACTTTTCAATTAACTTTTTTGTTTTTTTTGGCAGATTACGTATGCAAAGAAAGTAACATATAGTAAATTAATTGTTCATATTTTTACTACCAAAAAAAAAAAAAAATTGTTCATATTACATAATAATTTTTGTTGCAAATTTATTAGACAGCTGTTGGAGATATACGTCGGAAGCTCATAATTGATTTGAAGTGTGATAAATTAAGAACTCTAAACACTAGTAGATGACTTTAAGTAAAGAGATACTTTTAATTGTGCAAAACATTTCATATATTATACCCTGATACAAAATTAAACAAAAGCCAAAATTAGCATTACAATAACATGCACTCTACCAATAAGCAACGATCATGTGTTTAGAAATCGGACTCATTGTTTTCTCTTATTATAACTTTATAATCGCCGGTGGTGCTGTCATTATTTTAGACTGATTCATTGGTGTTCGGTCTCGTGAAAACAACACTTGCATGGTTTGTGTCAATTTCTGCATTTGCTTTCGACGAGAATGTCACAATTTGTGGACTACTAAGTGGGAGTTCCCTGTCCATGTCGGGAAATGGTGAAGATGGTTCGTCTTTGCTTTTGCCCCACAAAACTGAATAGAGTCCAAGAACAATCACTATTGCTCCAAGAATCCTACAAATATTATATACACAATTAATCAGTGAGATTAAACTAACTAAACCATTATTTATTTTCAAAGACCTTTCAGAAAGTTTACGTACCTCCCAAGGAACATAACCTCAGCAAGGATTATAGACCCCAAGATCGCAACAATGACCATGCTCAATGGATTGAAGGCAGTCACAAACACTGGTCCTCGAGTTTTCATTATTACTCCTTGAACGTAGTAACCAATCCCTGAACATATTATCCCCTGCATACAAACACAGTAAGATCAGTTAAGTTGATTTGTATATATAACTAAAACCAAAACTTTATATTGTGTATATTAGTATAATTAATCTTACACCATAAACAGCAGCTAGTAACTTGGAATCCAATTGGATAGCCCAAGCAGAAGGATTTCCCCTTTCAATATAAAGTGCCACAATAGTGCTTTCAAGAGACCCCATAAAGCATATGTAAGCTGTCATGGATAGCTCTACCGGGTATGACTTAAGCGTGATTGCCTGCATAAGCAATCATTATATTGGTCTAATAAGTACTAGATGTAACTATTTATAAAATATTGAATCATCATATGAAAATTTTGGTCTTTAAAATTACTTGGAGATTGATAAAACCGGCCCAGCAGATGCAACCCACAGCGATAAGGAGTGCGCCTTTAGTAAGATCTTGTTTGACTCCGGGATTGGATGCGTCTTGATGAATGTCGTTAGGATTAGCCCAAGGCAAAGGAATCATAGGTCCTTTCACAACAGTCATAAGCATTGCTCCACCAACTGTCACAATTGTCCCTAGAATCTTGGCTTGGCTGTGTATTTTCCTGACGTTAACCTTCTCAAGTCTACGCATAAAAAATAATGATGTCTTTAGACGATAAACCAAAACAAACCACATCATACGAAACAAAATTAAGTTCGTAATACCTGAAGATCCACGCCATAATAAAGGCAAAGGCAGGCAGAACATTGGTCATTGCAGCTGTGAAAGTCGCCGAAGTGTACTTCATGCCAGTGTAGTATAAGTTCTGATCAATTGTTGGTCTGTAAACATATAAACAAAAATTCAATTAATTATTCGTTTTCAAAACGTAAGAACTAAAATATACATATTGAAAAGTAAAATTATAGCTAGTAAATCAATCTTACTCCAATAACCCAAGCAACAATATCTTGAAGAAGATGGGTAGTGTCATCTTCGGCCGTATTTTTCTGTACATGATTCAAAAAGCAAATTGAAGTAAAATAATCAGAAAAGAATATTAGTACTTTCTACGTGAAGAATACATAGACCGAGTGTATACAAGTACAAACTTACATTTACGTACGTATACGTAAAAGCATACATGCATGCATGACCAAAATACAATTTTATGTACATCCAATGAAAGTATTATACCTATCCAAGAAAAAGGCAAATGGAGCAATGAAAATTGTAGCGACGATATGGCGATAAGCAGCTAGAACGTGAGGGCTCATGCCTTGGTTCAAAGCAAATTTGGCTATGATCGACAGTCCGGCATATCCGAATTGTAGAGAAACAACAGTTAGGAATGGCTTCCATGTTTCTAAAGCCATATCTCAACGTACTCTAAATTTGGTATAAAGTGAGGAATTGCAATATGATGTAAGAAAGAGCTGATGGAGAAATGTGTGAGAGGATGAGGTTGGTTTTATAGGAGGGTTTTTAGGGTTTTGTATTATTTTTCGTGGGATAATTTAAAAATTAAATATGACTTTTGAGTTAGGAGGAATTATAGGGATTCCACTAAGTAATGCAAGTTTGATAGTGAGTATATATGCCATTCCTGTTTTGTAGAATATAACATGGTTTTTTGATATTATCCTTGATTTATAATAGGAGCATACATAATTTTTAAAGTAATTGGTGGTCGTGATGATGATGAAAACATCAACCACAATTGTTAATTATTAAATTTTGAAATTTCCAGTTTGATCCTTGGTGCCTTTAAGTTTTAACCAAGGAAAATGAGCACTTCACACCTGATTCAGCAATATTCAGTACCATCGGATATCCCATAGATTTCACATTGTTTTCTACAAACAAAATTAGCATGGCTACATTAAGAGAAGACATGTCAAAATTATTCACCTTCTCTATATTATCTTAACTTCGCATGTCATTTATTAATTTATACTAACTAATTTTACTTTCCAAGTTATAAAAAATAATTACTATTGTCATAGAAATAAAAATATCACTATACAACTAAGAAAGTTTTATAATTATTGCATTAATTTTAACAATTATTCTGAACTTTGTTTCTGTATAAAGAATGAGAAAAAATGTCGAAAAGGTTAAAGAGGTTATCATAAGAATTAGCCAACAAATGGGGATAGTGAAGTTCACTTGAGGAACACAAGTGGATCCGTGTCGATTATGTTTTTGTAGTTTTATATAAAAGGATTAGAAGAGATTATATATCACGAATAATTGAACCCACGAAATTAAATATTACTTCAATGGAGCTAGAAAAAACAATTAGAAAATGTGAATGTGTCCACATATGGAAAAACGCATTATGCATCCGCATCGGATCATATGTGGAAGAAAGAAACCAAATAACTTTTTGGCCAACGTCGTGGTTGAAATTTTTGGCACTTTATGATTCTCTCCACCTGGAACCTCTATCTCTACTTAGAACAAAAATAGTAATAATATTTTGATCACAATTTCACAAATATAAGGGAATTTATACGTTATCTGACGGAAGCCAGAGAGTTTTAATTCCCGACAGCGCCTAATTGTGTATCGTAGGCATGTTATGCGAACCATCCCTGACCCTTACGATATATTCCCATCATCTTCAGTGTGATTTGTTAAAAAAAAATTTCAGATAATTAAAATGTTATGCAGTTTCAAACTTACCTACCTGTTCAGAATATGCGATTTGTTATCAGTCGATTATGATGGGTTAGTGAAATTCAAATATAGATATGTGCTAATACTTTATGTACGACCAGATAAAAAATTTCCTTAATTGTAATATATCGTGCGTGGATACCTATCATGAACTCTTTTTTTTTAATATTTTTCCCGATGATAACGACATATCATGAATATGACAAAAGGCACAACATGAACTTATACACACAAAACTGTAAAAAGATGGAGTGATTATGTTTTCCTCCCCCCACTATACTGGACAAATTTGGCAAGCTGAGTTGACACCGATCGAATTTAACTTAGCTGGATTTTTATTTTAAGTAGCGGATGCATCTGAACTGATTTGATAGCGGATTCGTGATAAAATATCATATTCTATATTTTGTTTTCTTTACTATTGTTATTCGATATTATAAGAATACAGATAAGAGAACATCAACCCAAAAAAAATCTCTAATTTATCAGTCAGAAACAATACAGCTCTCAAATCCGGATATTATAGATTGCATATATATATATATATTCATTCATTATAGCTTATAACTTATAAGGATATTAAAAAAAAAAAAAAAAAGAACCAATGGTTTGAATAGTTTACTTCATGGTTCAAATTATTTTACAGCAGTTCCAGTACTCATGGTTGGTTGTCAATGTGACTATTTTCGAGTTGTATTTCTATTAGCATCCAATTGCACGAAATTATGCATAATAAGAACCTTCTCTGACTCCTTTCCTTGTCTAAACGTTTCACAACCAACGTGGCAACGTCGGCAACTTGAAGTTTATATATCCCAAGTACATTAACATATATAGTTTTTTTCTTCAAATTTTTAAGAAATTTTAATAACCGAAGCCATCATGTATAAACCAGAATAGCTTTCAGGAGATGTGTAAAGGATAATGATCTTTAAAATACAAGCATTTCCGCCAAAAACAAGTGGTATAAGTGGGCGGCTTAAAATAATTCATCATGCCACCACCACCAGCTGTCCAAACAAAGTTTCATTTTGATTATGACCGGTGTTAACCATGCTGATTAACTAATCATGATAAGTATCATCGTATAATAATATTTCTCTTGAACTAATGGCAATTGATTTGTGGCTGCATATGAAACCACATCAGCAAAAGGAAAGGATGACTTATGTTGTCTAAGAAAAGCTTTAACATAGAGTGTGAAAAAAACAAAAATTTGATATAATATAAAAGAAAATTGTAGATAAGATAGTGTCCAGACACATCTCAGATATACGTTGCCAACATTATGTTGGTGTGCTTTTTGGGGTTTGGTTTGGTGGTTTAGGCTTTGCCATTATAATATCACTCTTTGCTCCACTCAAATCTGCATATTTTATGTTGTATTATGTTCGATATGATAAATGATCCGATATGTTTTGAAATTCTCGGATCAGAGATTTGGATATGGTTAAAGTTACATATATACAAATATTTGTAGGTGTAGGTATCGTAATTTAAACTTGAATAGACGTACCTGCCTGAATCATATATTATGAATTACTATATAGTATAATTAGTTTTTAAAAATTAATGATAATTTTGAAAAATATTTGTAAAGCGTTGTATTAAAAAATTTGATGATTTTCGTTGAAAGATGTTTGTAAAATATTTATATTTAATAATTCTTATGTGTATGTCTCATACTTCAATTTTTTTTTTTTGTTTTACGTTTACCAGCTATAATTTTTTTTCTGTATATAAGAGAAAAAAATTGCATTTTTTTTTTAAATGGTCTTTTCTTGGGTGTCTAATTAAAACAGTACACATGGTTTATTTTTATGAAAATGATTCACTCTGTTCTTTGGTGCACGTTCGTTAACGTC
>NC_025689.1:4518201-4545891 GCF_000633955.1 Camelina sativa | reverse complement strand
TTGGTTTGGTGGTTTAGGCTTTGCCATTATAATATCACTCTTTGCTCCACTCAAATCTGCATATTTTATGTTGTATTATGTTCGATATGATAAATGATCCGATATGTTTTGAAATTCTCGGATCAGAGATTTGGATATGGTTAAAGTTACATATATACAAATATTTGTAGGTGTAGGTATCGTAATTTAAACTTGAATAGACGTACCTGCCTGAATCATATATTATGAATTACTATATAGTATAATTAGTTTTTAAAAATTAATGATAATTTTGAAAAATATTTGTAAAGCGTTGTATTAAAAAATTTGATGATTTTCGTTGAAAGATGTTTGTAAAATATTTATATTTAATA
The DNA here is from genome assembly GCF_000633955.1 of Camelina sativa. NCBI lineage: Eukaryota > Viridiplantae > Streptophyta > Magnoliopsida > Brassicales > Brassicaceae > Camelina > Camelina sativa. Next base: position 4,545,538 of record NC_025689.1, on the reverse strand, counting down.
ATTCTTATGTGTATGTCTCATACTTCAATTTTTTTTTTTTGTTTTACGTTTACCAGCTATAATTTTTTTTCTGTATATAAGAGAAAAAAATTGCATTTTTTTTTTAAATGGTCTTTTCTTGGGTGTCTAATTAAAACAGTACACATGGTTTATTTTTATGAAAATGATTCACTCTGTTCTTTGGTGCACGTTCGTTAACGTCAACGACTCAACGTATAACACCTTGTATACTTACGGTCAAACTTACACAATTTTAAAACCAAATTAAGAGATGTGTATATTTTTAAGAGTAATCTCTCTTATTAAAAAGTTAGCTCCAGAATTATGACTTTTCAAAGTTCCAGATGATGGTGAGCAAACCTTACAGTAATTTTGAAAATGTATAAAATCTACAGTAGTCAACTATAATTTTCTTATATCAACATATTCATCTAATTCGTAACATGCACAAACAATTATTCAATTTGTATAAATAATTACACCAACACATATCACGGCGAGAAAGCTATACCTGATCAAATAATTAATATTGAAAATCAATAAATCATTACTAGTTCTATAGTGATAAGAATTAAATTAAGAAAATTGTTTGGCAACGGCGAGGGATGAGAAAACAGATAAAACAGCGAGGCAAATGAAAGCAAAGAGAAGAAGACTGGCCGATGCGTAGCCTCTACTAAAGAACGTGTCCACAGGATCAGTCGAATCCAATGCGACTAATGCTAAAAATGTGTCTTTCAAATCTTTGCTCACTCCAAATCCAGCTGCTGAACCCGTCGCCACTAGATATGATATAACCTGTCAACATTTTTAAATTAGAAGAAAAAAAAAAAAACACATTCTAGTAATACAATAATCGAATGGTCATTAATTAATGAAATACCTTGTCACCGTAAAAATCGAGTTGATAATTAAAAGGGTCTTTGATTCCGGTGGCAAATAGGGAGATTGTGAAGAACAGTTGTACGACAGCGTAAACTAGTCCGATGGCGGCAGCTGAAAGCATGTATCTTCAAGAAGTGAAAGAATTAATACACACTTCGGTTTTAATAACCAAAAAAATACCCAATTGTAAAATAGATTCCTAGTTTAAGAATAAACTCATACAAGAGGCAAACCAAATTGCTTTTATTATAAAAAAAAAACAAAACAAATTACTTAAATATGACTTATGCTTTCCAAAACCGATGAACAAATCAAAATGAAGAGCTTCGTTAGGGGAATTACCTATAGGCATAGACATCTTTAAAATGAAATTTAAATGCGCTTCCTTGAGATACAATGGTGACACTGTTGGTGCTGAGGATGATGAGCGCTATAACAAGGAAAACCCCTGTTAAAACCCTAAGAAGAAGGAGTAATACCTTCAACGAAACAGGTGGTGGCGATGGAGGTGGGGGTGCCATGCATAGAATTGACAAGTACGCTTTTTAATGATCTTCTTAAAATTGGGTTTCAAAGAGTAAGATGAAGATAAAAGCCTGAGATGTTCAAATACAATTCATGGAATATTTTCAATTAATTTTATAACTAAAACTTGCTAGAGAGATAAGAGTTGACTTTTGCTCTATGGCATGGGACCAAGTAATGACGGTAAATGTCAAACAAACAAAATATACCAAAGTTTATTGTTCAAGTCGTGCTGAAACTGGATCACCACGTCTAGCTTACCATAAAAAAATGTGATATATAAAAAATTTCATAGAATATTTTTTATGTCTCAAACTTTATAAACATACCAACCTTTGACGTCAGAGAAAACATCATCCGACCTTAAACTAATTAAGTTGAAATTAAGGTAAAGACTCTTAAGAAAGAAGCTTGTGAGGATATATATAGCCTGGAATGATAAGCTACGCGCTCATATATAATTATTTGGTGTAACTGCTGCTAGGCTGTTAATTGATTCATGGACATCTCTCTAGCGGCGAAAATTCGAAGCCGTTCTATCAATTTTCTATGCAATATTTGTTTAGGAAAAAAATAAAAAAAATAAAGATAAGAGTTTGACTACGGGACGAAGGGCTTCTTATAACACGGCGTCCAATTTAGCGATCAACGTTCACATTTAGTTTACATTGTTGGTTATAAAGATCTTATACAATTTCTCAATGAGTTCATTTAGTTGAGAAATTGAGATTTGCACACGGAAGGTTTGGTCAACAAAGACTGAAACTTGAGTCACAGCTGACAGCTCCTAAGATATCAAAGAGTTTCCCTGAGATTCGATGGTGACGCTATTGGATAGTGAGGAGGATGACACAATTATAGCATCAAGGATAAAGGATTATTATCTTCAATGAAACAACTCAACAAGTAGCTTTTTAAAATATATCGAAAACTAAAAACACCTTTTTAAAATGGGGTAATATAAGAGGAGTATTAAAGATAATACTAGTTGTTAATGTAGAAGAAGACATCGATTACAGTATTGGTCAAAAAAAACAAAGACAATGCCAGTCAATAAGCAAATATATCTCGTCGACTAGAAAGATAGGAGTTGATGATTCGTTAATGTCAACGTTAAATTTTAATTTTTTTTGTATTATTTTACAAAAATCATAATATGGATAATTTTAGGCGATGCATTAATACGTTGTAGGATAATTTCTATACAAACTGCAAATTCAGCTAATGTGTTTTCTTATGCTTATTTGCATGTGAGATTGTTTATGACTAAATAAAGGTTATAATTTTTATACGCTAACATGATCTTCCTTCGCCCAATTATAATTTTCATTATGTGTTTAGCCTTAGGGAACAGTTAAAAAGTTGACCAGAGGTTGGCTACACATGTTTACAGAAATAGTAAATACAAAACATAACCTTGCGAGCTATGTATTCGGAACGTGACCAAAGAATCTTAAAAAGCATATAATATAATTTTATTGAATTCCACATTTGGTGGGAGAACCATGAATTAGAATGAAGGAATGCATGTAGGGATACAATGATATATATGTGTGTTTATGAGTTTTGAATTGGTTGCTTAGAAAGAGCAAGGGATGAGAAAACGGATAAAACGGCAAGAGAGACGAAAGCCAAGAGGAGAAGACTGGCCGCTGCGTATCCTTTACTGAAGAACTCATCCACAGGATCAGTCGAATCAAACACTATAAATGCTAGGTATGTGTCTTTCAAATCTTTGCTCACTCCAAACCCAGCCGCAGAACCCGTTGCAAGTAAATATGATATTATCTGTCCAAATTTTAACAAACATTAACAAGTTTTTCATTTTGTGATTCAAATCAATGTGTATGACCGCTCTCATTGTGTATACTAGACTAGAGTTATATATAATATGGACCAAGTTGAGATCTTATCTACAAACTATAACCTTATCTACAAAAATAGTTATAAAGTTAAATACCTTATCACCATAGAAATTGAATTGATAATTAAGAGGATGTGTAGTTCCGGTGGCGAATTGAGTGATTTGCAAGAACAGTTGTACGAGGGCGTAAAGTAGTCCGATGACGGCAGCAGACAGCATGTATCTTTACAATAGAACAAATCCAACCAAAAGAAATGTAAAATAAGAGTTAGTAAAGTTTATTTTTATATGTTTAAGAAAAAGGAATTGCCACAAGACTTAAAACTGACTCCGAATATAGAATAAACATATGTAAAGAAAATATAATTCACTGAATTTACGTACCTAAAAGCATACACATCGTTAAAACGCAATTTGATAGACGTTCTTGAAATTTCGAGGGTGACGGTGTTGGTGCTGATGAGGACCACCGTTATAACCAAGAAAGCCGCTGTCAAAACCCTAAAGAGGAGGAGTACTGTCCTCAACGTAACCGACGGCGGTGAAGGAGGTGGTGGAGCCATATTAATTTTCTCGTTAATAACTAGTTTCACTTTAAAGAGTAAAGATGAAGATGATTAAGGCTGAGCTATATATGTTCGAATTACAAGGAATGAATTGTTGACTTATTTATAGCCAAAGTTTACGTTGACTCGAGATTGAAGAGTTGATTTTTGTTAAAGTCAATGCCAAAACAAATGATATGAATTACAATCCTTAAAACTCTAAATAAATACACGCACAAATCGTATTCTTCAAGTCGTGCTGTAACTTGCTGGAACTCAATAAGCACTTCTAACTTAGTTATTGACATGGTATAAACCCGAATTTTTTTTTTTTTTTGTCAACCAAGTTTCACGTCGAGGCTTGTCGTTCCACTAGCCTTCGAGACTAGCAGCCGTTGATATACACTATCTTTTCTATTTTTATGTCAACCAAATTTGCTCTACAATACATATGTTATATGCATATGAAATCATTAGAGTCCTAGTTACAAGTTCAAGTTAGACACGTAGTAGCGATAATTGAAAGCGTGTTTTTCCATCTATTTGAACAATATGGTCTTCAATCATTTAGGTGCAATCACTCGTATCAAAAATAAAAATTAGTTTTTTTACCATATTACCAAAAACAAAAAATGTAACAAGGAGTTGACTATAAGTCGGCTACATATGTACATGTAACATGCCAGCCCACTGGTTTAAATAACGTCCAAAAAAATGTTTCCTGTAACATTAATGTGTACAAATTAGCAATCAAAGTCTTACAAGTTACAATATATTGATATCGATTCTTTCACTATATTTCAGTAATTTCATATAAAGTCAACGAAAACCAAAAGATATAAGTCAACTCATATATAAAAATCATAGCCACATGCGTCGCCGTTTCCTGCGCCTACTTCCTCACAATTACGTGAAGGCTCACAATTACAAGACTCACAACAGACTTCTTGCTTACTACTACCTAATTTATATATGTAATTTGTATTATTAAAAATTTGTTTACTTTTCTTAATTTTTTTTTTGTCAAAAGTTAAAGATTTGTTTACTTTGTTAATTTTTCTGGCTGTGTTGCTTTTTAAAGTAAAGATTACATAAGTGATAATAAAAATCACTTAATTTTGCTATTTTTACATGGTTTCAACCCATTTAATTTAATCAGTAATGTTATGTTATTGAAAGGTACATATAAGGTACATGCATCCGTAAAAATACTTTGATTCTAAGATATGAGAACCTACATACAATTCTAGGATTCATATGGAAGTTTTGTCAATTAATTTCGTACATTATTTTTCGAACCATGACTGATAGATAATACAAACATCATTCACGCAGAGTTCGATGAGAAAGCTTGCTAGTATAATAGTGTGAGTGAGCCAAAGAATCGTTTTTTTAGTAAATAATGGAAAAAAGGAAAGATTTTGGTGAAAAGGGCTTAGCTGAAATTTGATTTAGCAACTTGTGGAAGATATTTGAGAAGAGGTGATGATGGTCTCCGAAGAGTGTGATTGAGAAGTAGCATCAAAGTGACAAGTGTTAAAGCTCCTGCTTGGTTTCCTACATTAGGTAGTTTAAACGACAAGTAATTTAAAACGGGGAAGTATGTATTATGGTTTCCTACGTTAGGTAGTTTATTACAAGTAAATTTTGTTCCCTTATCTCCTTCTTTTCGTATTTTGTTCCTAAAAACTTGTCAAAAATGATGATGTTGTTATAATTAGCAATTCTTAAGCAAATTTGTAGAAAATTGTTTCTTCCTCTCATGTTATGGTCATTGTGTCTCATGTTATCAGTGCGGAAAAAGGTAAGTAAGTTACCATAACTATAATGAGATTGATACAGGTGCATCCAAGATTATATGGTGATAGTTTAATGTGATTTACAATATATTGGACTGTGAGTAAATTAATTATTTTCTTAAGAGTGTTTCTTTATACATTGCAAACAAATCAATATTTTGGGATTATAAAAATAATAAATAAAGTCAGACCATTGGTCTGATGTTACCATTTTTCTTGCATAATTGTTTACCTTCTATAATATAAAATGTCCTGGTTTTATTATTGTTGCTCAAAAACCTTGGCTCGGAATAGCGTTCGATAAGACCTCTATTTATGGATATTTTATATGGTGCTATGTGCTTCTTTTAATTAATTTGTTATTCTAGTTTGAAAATTATCTCCAGCTCCATCTCTGCAGTAGCTTAATTGGTTTCCGAGTGTAGAATCCCTAATGACATTGGACTGTATGAACAAAGTTCCTTATTAATACAACAATCAGACTGGAGGGATTCAACAATTGCACCAACGGAAAGAGATGACCGAGGAAACACAAACAACACTATTGAATTGGGTAATGTTGCTCCTACAATGCAGAAGTCTCTTCTTCATATAATAGAAAAAAACTTAAAAGTAAAAAACCAATATTCTTTTGTTCTGCGTAAAATGGTACTTATAACAGTTCAAAACCTGTATTTCGATTATAAAAAAAAAAATCACTTTATTGATACAGTATTAGGGCATCTCCAACCCTACTCTATTTTAGAGTCAAAACTCTATTATAGAACAACATTTGCTCCAACTCTACTCTATATTTTACTTTAAAATAGAGAAAATGATAAGATTGCTTTATATATAGAGTAACTCTATTCTTACCTCTATTTTTTTACACTACCTCTATTTTCAACTCTAAAATAGAGTAATACATTGGAGGAAAACAATGCTCTATTTTAGAGTTACTCTATTTTAGAGAAAAGAATAGAGATATACATTGGAGATGGTCTTAGACCTTAACATTTGTAGTTTAACAAACCAGATTTTCGTATTTGACACTTTTGGTAGGTTTATAGAAATAGGTAAACTAGTACGAAAAGCAATATTAGTCGTTGACTCAAATTACTGTAACAACCGTTTTCTTTTTGTGAAGTTTTGGTAGGTTTTTTCTTCTTATATGCTTTTAATTTTAGGAGTCGACGGAATTATGAACGTCAGATTCGACAACTTCTATTTGTATTTGTTTATTCTTTATATTTGTCATTTTTAGTTTATAAAAGAAAATTTAATCAGATTATTTCAGGATTTTGATTGTGTGGATATATACAAACAACCGGCTTTCCAACATCCAATGTTGAAACACCATAAGATTCAGGTTTGATGGTTAAACTTTTTCAATCATATATGAAATGTGGCAAATAATGTTTTAGTTAATCATTTATAAATATATGAATTTCTTTTTTTCTTATTAACAATATTTTGCTTCTCAATCTTGTTATTCTTTTGTTATGTTATAGAAACAGTTCATTTCAAATGAAAGCCATAAAAGCAAAGATAAATATAAAATAAATTATCAAAATTGTCCAAAAGGAATGGTACCAATTTTAAGGCAAACAAATGAAACTGAGAGCATTCATCTCGACTCGGTCGAGTATCCTGGCCAACATGTAAATCTTCTTCTCTTGTCATGGCTTTATTGAAAGATTCTCATCAATATATTTTATTTATAGCACAAAATTTGATTATAGGCGATCACATTTTTCCCTTATTTCCAGTGTAGTGATTATAATACATGCAAAAATTATTAAAAGTGGCAACTTCTATTGTTTATACAGTTTGCAACACTTGAGACTGTTTTGGATGGGACCATCTATCGAGGAGCCGAAGCTAGAATAAGTGTTCATAGTTTAACTGTACAAAATAACCAGTACAGTAAAAGTCAAATTTGGTTAGAGAATGGACCTCGCAATCAACTCAATAGCATACAAGTTGGTTGGACGGTAAGTTTTTGTTAAACGTATAGAACAAAATGGGTACTTCATACAAAATTCATGTGTTTTTACACTAGGAACTAAAACTTAAAATATAGATTTATGTAATAAAAGTATATATTACTATTTTAATTATATTTATGAGCATTTATTAAGTAAAAATCCCTTTAGAAAGTGGAATAATTATATTATCCACAAATACAAGAAAATAACTCACTTATTGTAATCTAATGATCTAATGAGATATTGGAGAACCAGAGTAAGTACATTTTTTTAACAAATATTATTCATGAATTTCAAATTTTATACAGGTGCATCCAAGATTATATGGTGATAGTTTAACGCGATTTACAATATATTGGACTGTAAGTAAATTAATTATTTTGTTAACAATGTTTCTTTATACATTGCAAATAAATAAATATTTTGTGATTATAAAAATAATAAATAAAGTTAGACCATTGATTTGATTTTGTTTACCTTCTATTTTACATTTCAATATATTAGGCAGATGGCTATAGAAAAACTGGATGCTATAATACAAAATGTCCTGGCTTTGTTATTGTTGCTCAAGAACCTTGGATCGGAATAGCGTTCAATAAGACCTCTATTTATGGTGGTAAAACAAGTGTTATTGTTCAACCGCAAATTTTTCAGGTACTCCACTATATGTATAATACAAATCAATTTTTTACATGAATATAAATGTTGGAATTTTTTCTATTATTATTAAAACATCTAATCTCAAATGTTTGTGGATTTTCTGCTTCAAAATATTCGAATACATAAATCACATATACATACACACACATATATATATTATATAAATATAATTATTTATAAATTTTAGAGATTTTGTTTAATAGTTTGTTTTTATGTTTTAATATCTAATAGGATGGCGTCACTGGAAATTGGGTATTAAAAATATTTGATCAATTAATTGGATACTGGCCGAAAGAGTTATTTACACATTTAAACAATGGAGCTTCTTTGATACGTTTCGAAGGAAATACGTTTACATCTCCTGATGGAATTAGTCCTCCTATGGGAAATGGTTATTTTCCAAGTACTGACTTTCAGAAGAGTTCACATTTTTCGTTTATTAAGGTTAAGAATTTGAACTACCAAAGCATTGATCTCGGAGATAAGGAAACAAGACCATACGTAGATTCTTATAAGTGTTTTAAACTAAAGTATTGGGGATATCACAAGCAAACTAGAGTAGCCTTCTCCCTTGGAGGACCAGGTGGAAATTGTGGTTTATGATTAATGAATTATGTATATGTATCGAGTATCGACCAAAACTATATCAATTAAATAAAGTTGACTATATCTATATCCATATTATTGTGCAGAAAAAGTTTTTTTTTAAAAATTAAGGTTGGAGAATAAAAAGTTATGCAGATTCTAGGTGTTTTAGACGAGAGTGGAAAAAAAAAATACTAAGAAAGTAGTGTTAAAGTAAAACGAATAGAGTATGAGAGTAGCCTTCTCACTTGGAGGATCATCTGGATATTGTCGTATATGATGACGATTCATGAATTATGGAAAGCCTCTCAGTTACAAAGAATGTCAGTTTCACAGGGTCACAATGTACCCTTTGTTTCTTATAATTCCTCACTTCTTTGATTACTTATGATGATTCTCAGCTGGCACTGTCTTTTATCTCTCATGTTTGTGTTCTTGGTTAGTTTCTGTTAATTTGGGCTTGGGCTTCTAACTAAAAACCAATTGGCAATTAGTAGATTGATCCTAACCCTTTATATATTAATGATAATCTCTTTAAACTTCAGATGTGGGACTTGGTTTGTATCCCAACAATCTCCCCTTCAAACCAAGGACCACATGTGGGATATTAACACGCCTCCTCGAGATGATAACTCCATCTCGAACCGATCCCACTTGGACCGACAATAAACCCCTTCTTGGGCCCCCATTACTCGGGTTAACAAGAGGCATGTCTGTATCTACTTTTCTAAGTCCACCAGAATTTTAACCTTGGGCTCTGATACCATGTTAAATTTGGGCTTATCTTGGGTTTCTAACTAAAAACCAATTGGCAATTAGTAGATTGACCCTAACCCTTTATATATTAATGATAATCTCTTTAAACTTTAGATGTGGGACTTGGTTTGTATCCCAACAGTTTCTGTATCTCTCCTTGCTTGATACCTAATACATATGTTACAAAAACTCTGCAGAATGATGGTATTAAGTGGATGTGTGTCAAGTTATTGAATCAGTTCACCTCGAGCTTTTCGTTATTCAGGATTGAATTTTATGTATTACTCACCACTTTGGTTGCTAATGTTATGGCTCTCATTCTATTGTTGTACGCAAACAGTGGACCAAACACAAATGGGTGCCAGGGTATTTTCAGTCTCATTATAATAGCCTTCATTGTTTGTGATATGAGACATATTGAAACAAAAATGTGGATAATGCAAGCTTTGAGCTACTTACTGTGCTATTGCGTCCCTTCGGTTGATGGGATTTTTTGGAGTTGATTTACTGTCAAACGATTCATCCAGTTCAGTCATAGACCCGTCATTGCTTCTAAACTGGTGCCTACAGGTACTACTTCATAGAATCTGTTTTGTTTACCTGAACTATGGACATGGAAAATATGAGGGCTATAGGCCAAACCTTTTTTGCCTCGTGCTTCAGACTACAGAGGACAGTCTTCTTTATTTCTCTTCTCAGCTCAGACACTTTCTAATGAAGTTAATGCAAGAATTTGCAGAGAGATCAGATCGTAGATGGTACCTCAGTGTTACTAAATTCTAGACAGAGCGACTGAGATGCAAAAACGGCTGTGGATTTGAGATTCTTGCTAAAGTTCAAATCAATATATCAGGATATAAAGGGACAAGAAGGTGTGTAAGATCATCAAGAGCGATAAAACCTGGTGGTAGAAAATCCTGGCTGCCACAAATGCAGTTCCTGGATTCAAACTCTGCAGTATATATATGAGACTATATCAGTGAAAAGAGAGGTATAAAGGTCTCTTAATGGGAATATATACAGCAAAGTAATGCCATTAGTACTACTCCCTCTTATCAAGAAGACAAGAAGGAAGCTTGAAGTGAGAAATTGATAAAGTTCTCTGCACCAACTTAAAAGATAAAAGACCATCATGATGTATCTATATAGAACCTTCGCTTGTGTTAAAATATTTTCAGATCTAGAGCAATTGACCTGCTAAATCATTTCATTCTGCGCCAAAAACCTGAAACAACAGAAATGGCAGAAGATATTGAAAGCAAATGGAGCTTAGAGATATTCTCTGTACCTTGGATCATACGTACATTAAATTATGCGCTTGTCCTTTGTTCCAGTCTCTTGTAATATTTATGTTATATGATCCTATTTATAGTTTCTTGTTCGGGTTAAAGGTATTGTCTTCGTACGTTTCAGTTTTATTTGCTGGCATTTCATTTCATTGGACGTTCTTGAACAGATTGAGAGACAAGGGAGCTACTAAATCTTATTTACGATCAATAAATATTTTGAAACAGCAACCTTTAATATATAGAAGAGTATCCATCACAAATATTACTAGAGTCTATAGGACACTTAAACTCTACTGATGGCATACATGATGATTAAGATAATTTATTAAGATTGCTTTTTGATATAAGGCAACAGACAAACTGAGACATGAAACTTTCTTAATTTCAGATTCTGGGCTTTAGACGACCTTAATCATTGGCAAGCTTGAAGGTATGGGCCTGCTTTGTGGCTGCCTTGTTTGAGTAAATTCCTGCAACGAAGTGGTCTCTAACTTGAGGGGTTGTGAAAGGGAACCTAGTGTTGACCATGGAGTTTAACCAAGACGCCGTGCCTTCACGGTAGAGAGCACCTATGGAATCAGAGCGGGTGTTGGAAAGTGCCTGAAGAAGTTTCATGTGAGTATCAAACCCTGGAATGCTATTGGAAGTACTGACTGTACCAAAAGCTCCACCAACAGTGCCCCACCAGCCAAGCAAACCCCAAATCAATGTAGGGTGGTGTCTCCAGTAACTACACAAAACAAAATAAAAACAAACCTCATGAAGTGTGATAGTTGATATCATCATCTATCTTATGGTGTTTGTGTTAAAGAGAACATTTGTCACTTACTCGCATGTTCCAGTGATTGGTGGGAATGGAGCAGGAACGAAAGGAGTTCCAGGAGTCGGTGGGCTTCCTCCAATGATGGGTCAACGATGGGTGTTGGTGGAGTCACAACGACTGGAGTACTTGGGGGAGGAGATGAGTAATATCCACCAGAAGGAGGATTTGAAGGCGTTGAAGGATCGTAAGGTGGTGTCCCAGGGGCGTGTGATGGAGTGGAAGGAGTTGGAGTATGTGATGGAGGTGAAGGGTGAGATGGAGTTGAAGGAGTAGGGTCGTAAGGAGGAATTCCACAGTTAGACCATATACAATGGGGTAGTTGAATAAAAAATTAAATTGTTTAATCACTACGATGAGATTATTGAATGTAGGTGGATTAATTGGTGTTGAAAACATTCTAACATGTTGAATAAAAAGAAAGAGGGACCAATGCTGACACGTGGCAAGTTTTGAGAGGCTGTCAGTTTTTTTCCTTTTTTAATGAAGATTCGCGAGAGGATGACAAGTACAGTAATTTTATTGGTGACTAAGATTTTGGATATTATTTTCTCAACTTATATTATTAAGATCAATTATTGTATAACAAAAAGTTTTTTTTCTAAAATAATTTTCATATCAAAATTTATTATTTTATGAACTTTATAAATAGAGATTTGGTTCATTTTATTTGGACAAAAAAAAATTCATTCCTACTATAATTTTCTAGTTATTATCTAATAAACTCTTATTTATTTCTTAAATTAGTTAGAAATTTAAAATAAAATAAAAAATAAATGTAGCTTATATTAATTTTATTTTTCTTTAGTTTCAATTATTGTTATCAATATGTAGTTATAAAATTATATAAATAATTAAAAATATAAAGTAAAAATGGTGGGGTAGGATGTTGAATTTTATTAAATAAAACTATTGGAGAGATTAAAATTGAATTGAGTGTTGAATGATTAGGTGGAAGAGAGAGAAGATGATGTGAAGTGTTAAAAATTGAGATGGAAGGTGTTGAATGTTTTAACCAATGTACATGTCTTAAAAGTAGGCGTGTATGATAGAGTTGAAAGAGTTGCACTGCAGCTTCCAATGTGTGCTGAGGACTTACTGCATGATCAGTTAAGTGAAAAGTAATATATTTGGTCAAGTCAAAATTCTTCTTACATCAAATAAATAAATAAAGTTACATATGTTGTGATTTACTTATTTTCCTATAATTATTGTATTAGTCTTCTTAAGAGACTTGTAATGTATATCGATTGATAGGTCAAAGCAATAATACAATTAATATTATAGGAAAAATATTTAATAATTATAGGAAAATTAAAAAATCCTAAAAATAAAAGGATTACAATTAATATTTTTGAAAAGTATATAAAACCAAAAGTAATCTATTATATCACTAATTCTTATAGGAAAGTTATCTATTAAATTATTAATTTCAATAAGAAAATATGTGCAGTTAATAAGGAAAATATTTGCAATTTAATTGCAATTATTATTTATTATAATCATATAGTAAAAAGAAATTTATACAAAAAGTGATTAAAGTATAAAAAGATTCAATGTGTTAAAATTAGTGATTAACATAATATAAGAAAAACAAGATAATCAAAATAAGAAATTAATTTAACTTTTTTAAGTTTTTTAATCCATGAATGATTTGATAAATTATTCAATATTATTATGTTATTATATAAACTTTGGTTTTTAAAGTTAGTAACTCATGTAATCGTGACACATGTCAATTTTAACAACTAAATATATGAGATTACAAAATATGAAACAAATTTCTTTAAGATATTGTTACTTTTTCAAATATGAGATAAATTAGTTTTCAGTTTTTTTTTTAGAAATATGTTTTATTAATTTTTAGTTTTTAAAAAAATTAAGTAAGATATAACTTTGATACGATGTACATTTTTTGATATGAAAATTATAAATGTTACTAATTAGGATTGAGTGCATAGAATTAAAATTTAATTTTATTATCATGTAATATACAAAGAAATTGTATTGCAAGATGAAATGCATGAACTCTAAATCCGGTTTTAAAAAATCAAATAAAAAAAACTAATATTTTGAATACAACTTAAAATTGGTGAGATTTTCAAAAATATCCATTTTTCTAGTCACTTTTCAAAAATACCTTTTCATGGTGTCCATTTTCGAAAATACCCCTTTTTAATATATAAAATGACAAAATTATAAACCCTAAACTCCAAATACTAAACTCTATTTTTTAAAAACTATACCCTAAATGTAAATTGGGAACCCAAACCTAAAAAAACGAATTCTAAAAATTAATTTAACATAATGTAATTGTGTAAAAAACAAAAATAAAAATGTTTTAAAAAAGGATATTTGAAAAAAGAGGTATGCCAAAAATGTATTTCTATTATGTCTACATAATTCATTAACAAAAACAAAAATACTATATTTTATAACTGAAAACTGCCGGAAAAACGGCCAATTCCCCCATAAACTATGTTACTTTATCGCATGCATACACGAAACTTTCATCTGTGCCTATTCTCCTATTAACTACGACAAAATTTAAATATCCTACATAAACTATGCAAATTCGGTTAAACACCATAAATCTTGAGACGGTGTTACTGTTCCGTTAACATATGATGACTAGGATGCTGACTAGCTACAGAACGGCGTCGTTTTCAATTTTTCATATATTAAAAGAAAACACATTTTATTTAAAAATAGCAAGACTAGGAATTGAACCCGGTACCTCTTCTTCGATGAGTCAGTCTTACACCAACTTAGCTACTATATTATTTGTTGTAGGTACAAACGGATATATATATATATAAACCTTATGAACAACTAAGAAATATGAACCCTAATTTNCAAATACTAAACTCTATTTTTTAAAAACTATACCCTAAATGTAAATTGGGAACCCAAACCTAAAAAAACGAATTCTAAAAATTAATTTAACATAATGTAATTGTGTAAAAAACAAAAATAAAAATGTTTTAAAAAAGGATATTTGAAAAAAGAGGTATGCCAAAAATGTATTTCTATTATGTCTACATAATTCATTAACAAAAACAAAAATACTATATTTTATAACTGAAAACTGCCGGAAAAACGGCCAATTCCCCCATAAACTATGTTACTTTATCGCATGCATACACGAAACTTTCATCTGTGCCTATTCTCCTATTAACTACGACAAAATTTAAATATCCTACATAAACTATGCAAATTCGGTTAAACACCATAAATCTTGAGACGGTGTTACTGTTCCGTTAACATATGATGACTAGGATGCTGACTAGCTACAGAACGGCGTCGTTTTCAATTTTTCATATATTAAAAGAAAACACATTTTATTTAAAAATAGCAAGACTAGGAATTGAACCCGGTACCTCTTCTTCGATGAGTCAGTCTTACACCAACTTAGCTACTATATTATTTGTTGTAGGTACAAACGGATATATATATATATAAACCTTATGAACAACTAAGAAATATGAACCCTAATTTTTTTCTTCTTTTCCGATTTTCCTTTTCTCCTTGGCTCATTCATTCTGCTGCGTCTCCATCCCTAACTGCAGAGATTGATTTTAAATGCGTCTCCAATTCAATTTCAATCTCAACTTTATGTTGATGTTCCTTTCCCTTTCCCTTTAACAAAATCAAGTTGGGCTATTAAAGATCGATCTGGAAACATTATTTATAGCAAATTTGATCTAATCCACCGAAGAAATCCCAATTTTTGAAATTCATAAAGAATGATTAAGAAGCCACGATCAGTCACATGTTATCGGAAAAGAGGAAGCAAGAACAGATAAAACGGTTTCGTTTTCTTAGTTACTTTTCTTAATTTGTGCATCTGCCCTATATATATATATATATGCGGTTGGGTTAGAAACGAATATCATAGTGGTCCAGATGGTTTTGATTCGCTCGTGAGCATCGGAGGTCATGTGTTCAAGTCTTGATTTTGTAGTATTTAACATCGTATTTTAATTTTTTCCCTTTCAAAAAACAAAACGATGTCGTTCAGTAACTCTACGTGGAATCTTAGTCATCATATGTTAACGACACACTAACACCGTCTCACGATTTGTGGTTTTTAACCGTATTTGCATAGTTTATGTAGGATATTCAAATTTTATCGTAGTTAATGGGGAAATAAGCACAGATGAAAGTTTCGTGTATGTATGTGATAAAGTAACATAGTTTATGGAGGAATTGGCCGTTTTCCCGAAAACTGCCACACGAGAAGGTTTTTTCAGAAAACAACATGCTGTTCGGAATTTATACAACGTAACATCGTGTCGTTTTGACTTTCAGCAGCCACAGATCCAAAACTGTTAAAAAGTGTTGAGTCTCGTGATCCGTTGACTCACAAGACCAGAAGAACGAAGCTATGTCAGAGACCGCCGTGTCAATCGATTGGGATCGATCTAAGTCGGAAGATGAAGACGATGATGAAGAAGAAGAAGAAGAGTATTCGTCGCCGGTGCAATCTTTTCCGGGGCCACTGCCACCGCCGTCGGCAAATTTCGAGAAAGATCGACACTTGGTGTATTTGGAGATGATGTACGAGTTGCTTCCGTACCATTACCAATCTCAGGAGATCAATCGTCTTACCCTCGCTCACTTCATTATCTCCGGTCTTCACTTTCTCGGCGCTAGAGATCGTGTTAGTCTCTCTTCATCATCAAAAGTTTCAATTTTGTGAATTTCATCTGTAAAGTTTTGTGATTTTTATAAACTTTATTGGAAATCGTTGGTGAAGGTTGACAAAGATGTTGTTGCAAAGTGGGTTTTGTCATTCCAGGCCATGCCTAGTAACAGAGTTTCACTTAAAGATGGTATCTTTCTCGAGTGTTATTATCTTTATGAGCAAGTTCTAAATTTAGCATGTGATTCAGTGAATGAGATGTTCTCTTCTTGCAGGAGAGTTTTATGGGTTCTTTGGTTCAAGGAGTTCTCAGTTTCCCATAGATGAGAATGGGGTACTACTAATAATAAATATATTCTTTTAAGTTTTCTACATTACGAGATTTAGTTTTTGATTATCTTTGTTGGGACAGGATTTCTTAACTCATAACAGTAGTCACTTGGCAAGCACTTACTGTGCATTGGCCATTCTGAAGGTCACTGGACATGATCTCTCGACCATTGACTCTGAGTTGTTATTGTTGTCCATGAAAAACCTCCAACAGGATGATGGAAGGTATTAGTTTTTTGGTGCTTTAAAAAGCATAATGCGTGTGTAATGTCATAAGTGTGTAACTTATCTGACGAACTCCGGGAATTTGTTTGCAATATTCTGATTTACATGGCTGGTATTGTGTAATGGGGTCTAAAATTGGGTTATGATACTTTGTTCGTTTTGCTACAGCTTCATGCCTATCCATATTGGAGGTGAAACTGATCTTCGATTTGTATATTGTGCTGGTAAGGAATAGCTACCTAATAGGATTTGTAGACCATGTCTTTATACTTGGAGTAGAGTGTCAATCTAGTCTTTTAATTTGTGGATCAGCTGCAATTTGTTACATGCTGGATAATTGGAGTGGAATGGACAAAGAGAAGGCTAAGAACTACATATTAAACTGTCAGGTTTACTTCTGTTCTTGTAGTTGCTTTTGTCATTTTTCTTCCATTGTTATTTGTTTATTTATGTGTGTTAAGAAGACATTCTTGTGAAACATTCTTTTTGCAGTCATATGATGGTGGCTTTGGGCTGATCCCTGGTTCTGAGTCTCATGGTGAGTTGAAGACAAATCCTATACAATCTTACAGTTGATTTTTTTCCATGAGCAGTCCAACTTCGTAGCACATATGTTATGTGAATCGGCTAGAAATTGTTACTGAATTGGTCATCGAGGACACTATAGATAACTAAGCTGGTTCATTTAGGTTCTTACTTCAATGGCTACACATAAGAAAAAAAGCTGTACTATAGTCTTATGTTATGAGGCATTGAGTTTACTTGACTCCACTCGTGTATGATGCTTACCTACGTTCTGCAACTTAGTTATGCAGGTGGTGCTACTTACTGTGCTATTGCGTCCCTTCGGTTGATGGGATTTATTGGAGTTGATTTATTATCAAACGATTCATCCAGTTCAGTCATAGAACCTTCATTGCTTCTAAACTGGTGCCTACAGGTACTGTTTCATAGAATCTGTTTTATTAACCTAATAAATATTACCTTAGTTTCGTAATGATCCTGAGTGTTTTGATGGTTTTCTTAACCTTTCCTATAGCGACAAGCAAATGATGGTGGGTTTCAAGGTAGGACTAACAAGCCAAGTGACACATGCTATGCATTTTGGTTAGTCCACTCAACCTTTACTGTCACCGGATGTAACTGTTCTCATTTACTTATAGTACATATTTGTGTAGGATTGGAGCTGTCCTTAAACTCATAGGAGGCGATGCATTGATCGACAAAATTGCTCTACGCAAGTTTTTACTGAGTTGTCAGTCTAAGGTATCTCTTCTTCTATGTCTCATATCTCAATTGATACTAAGCTATACTAAGCTTATAGTTAGTTAGCATTAGTACTAATAGCAGCATATGGAGGATAGTTTGGTACATTGTCTCCACTCATGCGTTTACATTTTTTATTCATGATCGATTACTGGTAACAACAATGTGGTTAACGCTGCCACGGCTCATGCATTTTTGTGTGCAGTATGGTGGATTCAGTAAATTCCCAGGACAGTTACCGGACCTGTATCATTCATACTACGGTTACACGGCTTTTAGCCTCTTGGAGGAACCAAGCTTAAGTCCTCTATGTCCTGAGCTAGGGTTACCTCTTCTTGCAGCCTCGGGAATTTGATGTTTAGATTGCCTCAAACTCAAAGTCACATTCTTCTATCACCACACTTGTAACGTTTAATACAAACATTCCACGAGGCAGAGTCGCTCTGTTTCAGCAGTTAAATTCTTGTTGGAATATTCAATTATTCATTGTTGGCTCTCAATATGGTAACATTGCAAACTCAAAAAATGAAAAACTATAAAGAAAACCAAATTTAATATAATTCTTAGAAATAGACATAGGAACAAAGAATCAAAATTTTAAAATCATAAAATCTGTAGAATTGTGTGATTTGACAAAAAAAACAAAAGACATAACTTTTTTGCAGTTTTCAACTCTTGTGAACAAGTGAGTGGTGTTGTTGATGCCACTTGGATGAAAAGTTTCAGACACAAACTGCAACAATTGGGACAAAAATCCCAAAGGGAAAGAGATTCCCCACTTGGTCTTTCATGAGTCTTGTCTCTATTAACAATCGTCTTATTCCAATTTACCGGTCGATGTTCAAAGTTTCAATGCCGTAAAAAGAAATATTCTTACTGTAGTAGTAGCGTTTTCGAAGCATATGATCTCGAATAAATCAAACTAGATTAGTATATTTAATCTCTTTACTTTTTTTTATCCTCACGTGTTATGTTTACCATTCTAACTCCAAATTCGATACAAATATTAAAGCTTGTTCAGAACTAATCCCTTTTTAAAGTAAAAAGTCGGTTTAAGATAAGGGAGTGCTGAGTTCATGCATCTTTAAATGTCAACCACAACAGTAGTAAAGAGTAAACTATGCTATAAAAGAAAATAGAATCCAAAGCCAATCTTTATTCCCATGATTTGATCGAAAATACACAAATTCGGCTAAAACAAATTCTCTATCCAATCGAAAAAATTTACAACCGGTTTTATCCGATGACAAACCAAAAACATTCAGACCAAAACAAATGTTGATGATTAAATCAGACCAAAAAACCGGTTTAATTCTATTTGGTTTTCTCTCCAAGACCTCATCTTCTTGATTGAACAAATCCAATTCTTGAACTGTGTTTTTAACAGTTTTGGCTCTTGAATTCACTCGGTTTCTGCAATCTCCATCACTTTCTTCTTGTAAAGCTTCTCCTCTGCGTCTCTTAAGAACTTGAATCTCGACAATGGCGAAGATGACGATGATGATGGTGAATGCGATGATGACAATGGCGATGATCTCACTAGCCTATTGAACTCAGCATCAGACGATGACTCAAAGAAACTCGAGATCTCTTCTTTTCTACTACCATTACAAGACTCCATTAGTGACGGAGTTAAAGGAGGCGTGAACAACGAAGGTGAAGCACGAGGAGTAAGATATGGAGGAGTAATGGCACCACTTTCCATATTAAGAAACAAATCATTCAAACTCTTTCCTTTTGTGGAAACCACCCCATCTTCACTTTCCATCTCCTCTACTGTTTCCTCCATGATTGTGAACAGAAACCTCGGCACATGCCCTGGACCACACACATTCCCAAACCCATCATCAGAAGGAAGAGACTGTACTTGTTCAGTTCCAATGGGCTTAGGGTTTGAGAAAGAAGAAGGAGATGAAGAAGAAGAAGGGTTTGTGGTACTACTGCAACAGAAGATTAAGAGAAGCTCTCTGGTTCCAGGGGTAGAATAGTCATTTCGAAAGTCAGGCCTCGTCGGCGTCGACCTCTTCTTGCACCAAAGCAAGTAATAAAGCTCAGCGAGAAGAGCTAATAGCAAACAACCAAAGACTATGCTTAGAGCAAGTCCAACACTGCTCAGAGATCTCATCTTTCTTCTTCTTCCAGATAAGATTCACATCTCTTATTGTTCATCTCGATTCGACCAAATGTGAGATGCAGAAGGAACAGAAACTATATATGGAGGCTGTCTATGATTCTTAGAAAAGAAAAGAGAAAGGGTTTTTGCTGAAACGAAAAACTTAGATTTAAGGTTGGGGATGAAAGAAGAGTGAAGAAATGTGAAAATAAATAATTTCCTAAAATAGGTGTGTTATATAGCGAAGTGTGGAAGTGAACTCAATAAAAAAGCATAAGTGAATACGAAGTTTTACCCTTAATGAGAGGCCCTAGTTACCATTTTAGTAAAACTATATATATCTTATTTTGAACTCTATTATGATTTGTACCATTGATGGTGAATGAATCAAACTAGTGTACAAGCATCATTCTGGATAACGAATGGTTCTACCGACAAATCTATAACGAACAATTCTATTCGTACCGTAAATTTAATATACTAAAGACGACTCACTATCGATACCTCATTTATATATGCACGATATCTCAAGATGAATATATTTACTCTTAATACAATGAATTACGAAGAACGACTCATGAATGGACGAGGGACGAGGGAGAGACGTTCACTTTTGAAAATTTCAGTTTCTTTAATCTTTACTTAATTACTTTACCTTTTTATCTTCAAATAATTTCCGTTTCAAAGCATCAAACATGGATAGGCCCTTTAAGGCCTCAACCCATGTGATGTGACGCATGTATATATGCAGTGATATGTGAACTTTGAGACTGACTAACACAAGTAGCAATAAAGAAAAACATAAATGAAATAGAGTGAGATTTGTTTGTGTTGCGGTTGTTCATGCCTATTGATATCAAAGTCAGAGTCAGATTAGTCCACCAAATCAAAGTGTCAGTGACTCCGCCTCTCAATTATATAAATTTCGTGTTGTCATGCATCAGCAACTATCTAGCCTCTTTTATCAACCAATCATACGTTTTATGTACTACTAGACTAGTAGCATTAATATTGATATCCCATTTTATATGTGGTTCCTTTCGTCATACCACTTGATAATTCTCTCAAAGTACGTGGACTCAAATTTATTCAGAGTATTTCTAATGCATCAAAGTCGTAATATTTAGTTTTTTTTTTTTTTTTGTCAAAACAACCCCGTATATTAAGTTACCGGAAGAGACTCTCTTCGTGAGAGAGCCAAGAAGATACCGATGTGCTTACATGGGAAAAACAGAAACCTCGTGCTCTTGCACATTTCGTAAGTTTATCAGCACGGATATTGTCCTCTCTAGGGATATATCTAATGCCAAAATTGACAAATCGCTCTCTGAAGTGAATAAAATTCTTCAATTCTGATGAAAAATTCGGCCAATCTTCTATATTGGATGTCATTGTTAGTAGGTCCGAGCAATCCGTCGCAAATAGTGCTCTATCAAAATCCAAGGTCAACAGACACTCCATAGCCCAAATGAGAGTATCTAACTCTGCATGTAAAGGGGAGAGACTTCTCCGCGATCCTTTTAACCCCAAATTCATTATCTTATCCCCAATGGATGCAATCCAGCCATGTCCGCTCCGATCCATGTTTGAGTGCCAAGATCCATCAATAAAGCAAACAAGGGCGTCATGTGGGAGTGGAGGCGGAGATATCTTTGCTTCCTCTAATCCAGGCGCAAGGTCTTTAGTGTTGACTTTTCTCCATGCACTTTCTTCTTTGATAGCTTTTTCCAGTGTGTCTTGCGGAGGTTCGGAGATATTTTCAAACACTTTCTTGTTTCGTGCCTTCCATATGTACCACATCATCCAAGGGAATGGCCTCAGGTGTTCTTCGAGATTACCAAAATCTTTATCTCTCCCATATAGGAAGTCAAGGTTACTATATAGGGAAGGTGAANACTCCATAGCCCAAATGAGAGTATCTAACTCTGCATGTAAAGGGGAGAGACTTCTCCGCGATCCTTTTAACCCCAAATTCATTATCTTATCCCCAATGGATGCAATCCAGCCATGTCCGCTCCGATCCATGTTTGAGTGCCAAGATCCATCAATAAAGCAAACAAGGGCGTCATGTGGGAGTGGAGGCGGAGATATCTTTGCTTCCGCTAATCCAGGCGCAAGGTCTTTAGTGTTGACTTTTCTCCATGCACTTTCTTCTTTGATAGCTTTTTCCAGTGTGTCTTGCGGAGGTTCAGAGATATTTTCAAACACTTTCTTGTTTCGTGCCTTCCATATGTACCACATCATCCAAGGAAACGGCCTACAGGTGTTCTTCGAGATTACCAAAATCTTTATCTCTCCCATATAGAAAGTCAAGGTTACTATATAGGGAAGGTGAAGGGAACACCAAAGGATGGGAGGGGATGGTCGATAAGGCCCACACTTGGCGTGCTGGAGGGCATTCGAATAACATATGATTGATGGTTTCCTCCTCTGCTCCACATCTAGGGCAACCCTTGTCTCTGCCAATATGGCGATAATGTAAGCGTTGGCATACAGCCAAGCATCCATACACACATTGCCACACGAAGTGCTTCAGCTTTCGTGATGTTTTTAACTTCCATGCTTGCGCCTTAAGTGTTGTAACACTAGGACCCTAAACAGGGAGGTCGCCAGCAGGGCGAGAGATAGCTCTCGCGGCTTCATATCCAGACTTAACGGTATAATTCCCTGACTTTGTCAAGGTCCAGGAATATCCGTCTCTCGAGGCTTTTAAACTTGGTTTGATCCCCAAGATAAGGGTAATTTCTTTCGGGGGGAAGAGTTCCCGAAGACGCTCCAATTTCCACGTTTTTGTGTTAAAATCAATCAAAATGTTAACACAAATCAAGGGGTTTCTCTCATTTGTAAGCCCTTCTGGTGGTCGAGCTGGTGAATCTGGGATCCATGGCTCAGTCCAAATGCACGTGTTGAATCCCGAACTAATAGTCTTCCGAATGCCATACGATAGAACCTGTTTTGCCGCCAACATACTCCTCCAACCGTAAGATGGTCTATTTGAAACTTGTATCTCTAATGGGCTACAATAGCGGTAGTATCTCCCTTTGAGGACTCGACTAAGGAGGGAATCTGGGTAACGCAATAGCCTCCATAGCTGCTTTGCCAACAAGGCAAGATTGAACTCTTCTAGTGTTCGGAAGCCTAGCCCGCCTTCCGAAGTATCATTACACATCTGCTCCCATGATATCCAATGTAATCCTTTACTGTCAGCTTTGTTGCTCCACCAAAAATTAGCAATCGCACTACTTAATTTTGAGCATATAGCTTTTGGTAAGAGAAAACACGACATCACATATGTTGGAATTGCTTGTGCCACTGATTTTATCAGGACCTCCTTGCCTCCCTTGGATAGGGATTTTGAGGTCCATAAGTTTACCTTCTTATGGAGTCTATCCCTCACAAAAGAGAAGACTTGTGCCTTCGACCCATGGATCTTCTCCGGGAGGCCCAAATAACTTCCCATACCTCCTTCTTGGGATATCCCTACAATAGATTTGATCTCTTNGCCCGCCTTCCGAAGTATCATTACACATCTGCTCCCATGATATCCAATGTAATCCTTTACTGTCAGCTTTGTTGCTCCACCAAAAATTAGCAATCGCACTACTTAATTTTGAGCATATAGCTTTTGGTAAGAGAAAACACGACATCACATATGTCGGAATTGCTTGTGCCACTGATTTTATCAGGACCTCCTTGCCTCCCTTGGATAGGGATTTTGAAGTCCATAAGTTTACCTTCTTATGGAGTCTATCCCTCACAAAAGAGAAGACTTGTGCCTTTGACCCATGGATCTTCTCCGGGAGACCCAAATAAGTTCCCATACCTCCTTCTTGGGATATCCCTACAATAAATTTGATCTCTTGTCGTATAAGGGGTGGAACCTCGGTTCCAAACATAATCGAGGATTTGGAGAAATTGATTTCCTGTCCTGATGCCTCGCCATAAAAGCGGATTATGTCAATAATTGCCTTACATTGATCAGGTTCAGCTTTGCAGAAGAATAAACTATCATCGGCAAAAAGTAGATGGGAAACCCGGGGACTTGCATTTGAGATACGTAATCCCTGGATCTTTCCCTCTTGTTCTGCATTCCTAATCTGTGCTATTAGGGCCTCTGTACAAAGAATGAACAGGTACGGCGAGATTGGGTCCCCTTGACGTATCCCACGAGTTGGCCTAATCCGTCCTTTTGGGTCCCCATTGATCAAAATTCTGTAGGATACAGAGGTGATGCATTGCATTATCCAACCCACCCACTTTTGATCAAATCCCATTTTTTCCATTAGTGCTCTCAGAAAGTTCCATTCCACCCTATCATAAGCTTTGCTCATGTCCGTCTTAATTGCCAGAAACTTTTTGCGGTTGGCCTGGTTGGAACGAAGGGCGTGGAAATTTTCTTGAGCGATAAGGATATTATCTGTGATTAACCGTCCTGCCACAAAGGCAGATTGAGTCTCGGATATAAGGTCCGGTAAAAACCTCTTTAGACGTAGGCTTAGGATTTTTGAAATCACCTTATAGCTTACATTACAGAGGCTAATAGGGCGAAATTTTGACATTTCGCGAGGTCGTTCTCCTTTCGGGATCAAACATATATTTGTTTCATTTAATTTGCCATCAAATGTACCAGAGCTAAAGAAATTCTTCACCATATTGATGAGATCACCCTTTATAGTTTCCCAGAATTTTTGAAAGAATAAGGCTGTCATCCCATCCGGACCTGGAGCTTTTTCCGGGTTCAGGGAGAACAAGGCTCTTCTGACTTCCTCTTCTGAAACTTCTCTCGTCAAATGCTCATTCATTGCGGGTGTGACTAGTGTCGGTACATCCTTGATGGCCAGAGTAAGGTCACTCGCATTCGAGGAAGAGAAGAGATTGTTGAAATACTCCACCGCCACTTTTTCTATTCCCTCTTCTGTATCAATCCAAACTCCCAATTGATTAAGGATGCCTGTGATCTTGTTCCTTGCTCTCCTTTGTTTTGTGGAGGCATGGAAAAATTTTGTATTTCTATCTCCTTCAGCAAGCCAAAGTTCTCTGCTTTTTTGGTGCCAGAATGCTTCCTCCTCCCTATAAGCCTCACATAGTTGCCATTTAAGGTTCAGGAGTGTTTCCGACGATGCTTGATCATCTTCGAAGGTCTTATCAATCTTATCTTGGAGATCCTTGATCAGTTTTTCTGAGTTAGTATGATTATTTTTCTTCCACAAGGAGATAGCCCTTTTGCAATCTTGGATTTTTTTCCTAATGGTTCGCTCCCTAGAGGCATCATCGTCTCCCCATCCATCTAGCACTGCCTCTTTAAAGCCAGGCTTATCAATCCATCTCTTATCGAACATGAATTTTTTCACAAACTTTTTTGGACGTGATTGAATTGATGCAAGGAGGGGACGATGATCTGAACCCCACATCTTCATATACTCCACATTAGTGTGGGAAAAAATATTGTGCCATTCCTCGTTTCCCATGGCTCTGTCCAAACGACATCGAATCTTACCATTTGACCGTTGGCCAATCCATGAAAATTGATTTCCTTGATAAGGAAAGTCTATGAAACCACATGAATCGATCATAGCACGGAAAGGTAGAAAGGAGGACTCCGATCTTTTTTTACCCCCTCTTTTTTCGTGATTCCCTGTTATTTCGTTGAAATCTCCAATGATGAACCAAGGTTCGGATCTAGAAACTCCGATACGCATTAGTCTTTCCCACACATATCCACGGTTTGCAGGGACAGGGTCACCGTAGATAAAAGTCATAAAAACTCGGTTTCCATTAATGATTGTTTCGATGTCGATCAATTGATCATCTAACAACAGGAACCTAACCGGATAGTCTTTCGAATAGAAAAGGGCTAACCCTCCACTTGTACCTTCAGGCTCAACAGTTTGGAGGTTGTCGAAACCTAAATCAACTTGCAAAGATTGCAGAAACGTCTTATCATTCTTGGTCTCAGATAAAAACATAAAACCTGGTGAGTACATACGACACATCTCTCCCAGTCGACGAGAAGTCTCTTTAGCTCTCGCTCCTTGACAATTCCATGCTATTGTTCTCATAATTTAGTTCCGGAGGGAGAAAAAAACCCCACCGTACTAAAATTGCAGCTAAGAAATATAGCCTTTACTGCTAGATACACTTCACTAAGAAGGAAATACGAAGACCTTTTCAATAGGTCCATTAGCGAATCACCACACTGTCCCAATAACGTGGAAGACAAAATTAGGCCCATATTCATCGTGATCAAATACTGGTCCATCTTCCAAAAATCATTTGTTAGGCCCAGAAACCTAAACAATACTCTCTGGCCCACAACGAATAGGGTTTCATTTGTTAAACGACTCGGCTTCTTGACACCGGAGCAAAGGTGACAGTTAACCGGAGGGACAAGAGGGAGCGCCGGAGTAGTTTTCCGGGATGTTGGAGTCAATCTCACCCTCGACTGGTAGGGGACTCGTTTTATTATTTTCTGGGTCCATGGCAACAGATCTGGGAGGAAAATGTCACAGGCACCAGAACTAGGAGATATTGGTCTGTACTTGGGTTGAGCAGCGAAGTTGTAAGCGGATACGAAGAAGAACAAGAAAGACGTATCACCGCCGGCGCAGAGGAGGACGAATCGCCACCACCAGTATGAAGCTTCGGGTGAAAATCCCGAGAAAGCCAACCCACCCAGAAGTGAGTCACAGTGCCGGAGAAAAGCTGCCGAAGTATCAAACACGAGACCTTCGGCAACCAAACAAAGTGGGTGGCGGATTAAGGCGACGAACTCAAACAAAGGTGATTCTGCTCCAATTGAACAAGTTCTGGCGGTATGACCCGAGCTGACCTGGAGAGACTGATTAGAGGTAGCACATGAGGAATTAGCTATTGATTTCAGAGCTGACGATGACCCGCGGTGGAGACTTAGATCCAGCGTGTCAGACGAAGCAAAGACCACCAAGAGGATAAGAGATATCCTTGGGTACTTTGATAGCCAAAATTTCTTCACAAGCGTGAGACTAGTTAGGTGAGAATCTCCCCAAACAAACCTAACTTGACATAAAAGGAGAACAAGTCGAAG
>NC_025689.1:4508064-4517492 GCF_000633955.1 Camelina sativa | reverse complement strand
AGAAAGACGTATCACCGCCGGCGCAGAGGAGGACGAATCGCCACCACCAGTATGAAGCTTCGGGTGAAAATCCCGAGAAAGCCAACCCACCCAGAAGTGAGTCACAGTGCCGGAGAAAAGCTGCCGAAGTATCAAACACGAGACCTTCGGCAACCAAACAAAGTGGGTGGCGGATTAAGGCGACGAACTCAAACAAAGTTCTGGCGGTATATACTTTATGGATGATTCTGCTCCAATTGAACAAGTTCTGGCGGTATGACCCGAGCTGACCTGGAGAGACTGATTAGAGGTAGCACATGAGGAATTAGCTATTGATTTCAGAGCTGACGATGACCCGCGGTGGAGACTTAGATCCAGCGTGTCAGACGAAGCAAAGACCACCAAGAGGATAAGAGATATCCTTGGGTACTTTGATAGCCAAAATTTCTTCACAAGCGTGAGACTAGTTAGGTGAGAATCTCCCCAAACAAACCTAACTTGACATAAAAGGAGAACAAGTCGAAGCTTCTGCTTTGGTTGAAGAGTCCAAAAGAGAAACCAGCAATTAAAAGGCTGAGACTTCAGATTAATCTGAGAGTTTTTAGTTCCGACGGCAGCCGGAAGAGTATCGGCAGGTAACACTTGAGCTGAGGCAACCATTGACCTTAGTATATAACTAGAGTAATGTAAGTTGGTCTCTGCAATTTGCAGGAAAAATTTCCAAGAGTGATGAAGTCTTTCTTCAGGAGGAAGGAGATGTGGAGGAAAGAGATGTTGGATGTGATGAAGATTCATCCGAGAAAATAAGAAACCAAGCTCAGATCTGAAAGATAGATTCAAAAAAAATTTGAACCAAGAGGGGCTTCGGGAGTTGTGTCTGGGAGGTTTTTCTCTCTCCGTCTCAGTTGAAGAGAGTATCTAAGGATGCATCTCTTACATTTTTGAGTGAACCTGTATTAACATTTTCATATCAGTTTAGTCGTAATATTTAGTTAGATTTGCTAATTTTCAACATTTTTGTAAGCAAAGTGGAATCATTGATTCCTCAATAACAGTAAAGTTGGAAAATTGGAAACTATGTTTCATATTTCTAAAGGAGGCAATCTATAGTTCTTCCCTTCTGACCAATTGCAAACACAAAAATAAAAATAAAACTGAGACCAAGTCTTAGACTCACAACTACATTCGATTTTCTCGTGTTTCACATCTTTAAAAAATTGGCCTTCGTCACTTTTTCTTTGAGATATCCATTCACATATGATTTTTGATTGTGAGTACACATGGACCGGTCAATGAATGGTTCATCAGGTCGAGTATGACCAGTCACTTTGCAACACCGCATACATATTTTTTTCACACTAGTTTTGCAAAAAGATTTCCTTAATGTCAACTTTTTGTTTAAGAATGAAGGTATAAGTTTAAATTTTATAAATGAGAATGTACACGTGGGTTTGAACTCCAATATTTTTGTAAGAAAAGAGTGAGAAAATGTGATGGTAAGAGTCTCAAATTAGGACTAACATGGAGAAGACAAGCACATGAATCATATAAGAAAAACATGTGACTTGTTAATGTTACTTGTTATGTTGTCTTCTGGATTTGAAGGCAGACCTTATATATTTTTATCCAAAAATTCAAAAGTTCTCTTTTGTGTGACTCTTATGTAAAAAATACACTATTTAAAATATGACAGAGAAAAACGAATGATTAAAGTCATATCAAATCTTTAGCAAATCACACAAAGTTTGACTTCACATTAATTTCTCAAATTATAAGTTTAAGTTTTCGTGATGATATTCCACATCATGTAATCAACAAATCCATGCATCTCACATGTCATACTACTTATGGATATCCTTTAAAACACGGCACAAAATAAAAATAGCAAAGCTAATCTTTCCTTCTCCCAAACTTAAACTAAAAAAACACACAAATTTATTAAATTAAAAACTAGAACCACTTAATTCCCACCACAGGTATTACAATTATCATCATTACGAATCTCTTATTATAATCTGATTTGTTAATTATTTGTATTAAAACGAGCCCACATAATAATAAATAAAAATATCTTAATTATCCATCTACCTTAAAATCTACGGACCGCGGCGTCTTAACAAATAATAATACAGTTGGTGAAATCCCAAAAATACCCTCAGATTCAAAAGATAGAACGACGACGGATACGTGTTCATTAGCCAACCCAGCCTTTTAATTCCATTTCTTACGTGTGTATGACTAGACACGTAGGTCCCACTCTGCACCACGAGACAACAACTCAAATTATAAAACCTAAAAAACAAATTAAAAATTCATATACTATAAAATCCTTTTCGCTTCTTATTTCCTTTTTTTGCTTTTCTCCTCCCGACATTGTTGCGTTTCCTCTGTTCGGTCGGGGGTTTACAACAGCCCCCATTCATTGTTGTTGTTGAATCCCGGAATTAAGCCGAAAGAAGGAAAAAAAATGGGAATTCTCAACGACGACGCCGTTTTAATCGAACCTGGAAAAATCTCCGGCGATCCCACCATCGTTACCGTCAATTGTCCTGATGAATCCGGTTTAGGTTCTACTCTCTGTAGAATCATCCTCGAATTTGGTCTCTCCATTACCCGTGCAGGTCTCTCTTTTTTCTTCTTTTTTTTTCTCGTTATGGGGGAATTAAGAATATACTCTGTTTGTCGTTTACCTTCTTCACGAATATTCTTCTTTTATGATTCGAGACTTTGAGATTCATCAAATTCTGTTATGTTGTAAAAAATTGCAGATTTTTCAACAGATGGGAGATGGTGTTATATAGTGTTTTGGGTAACACCAGATAATAATAGCTCTCCTAAGATTGATTGGGAAAGCTTAAAGAATCGTCTTTTATCTGCTTGTCCTTCTTGCTTAGCCTCTTTCTACTTCTCTCTTCAATCCAATGTCTCTATCCCTCCTACTCCTTCCCTTTACCTTCTCAAGTTCTTTTGCCGTGACCGGACAGGCTTGCTTCATGGTATGTCTTTTTCTTTTCCTCCTCTGTCAAAGTATTGTCTTTTTTATTTAAAGATGGTTGATTAGAAGAATTTTGTGTGTTGTAGATGTTACTAAAGTTCTGACAGAGTTAGAGTTTACGATTCAAAGAGTTAAAGTCATGACTACACCTGATGGAAGAGTTCTTGATATGTTTTTCATCACCGACGCAATGTAAGTTTTTAATCTGATTCTCATGTTTCAATGTGAGAAGAAACACATTTAGCATTGTGGTTTTATGATATAATTCTTGTTGTGTGCATGTATAACAGGGATTTGTTGCATACGAAACAGAGGCAAACAGAAACGTGTGACCATCTTACGGCTGTGCTTGGTGAGCATGGTGTGAGCTGTGAGCTTGAACTAGCTGGACCCGAGTTAGAAAGTTTGCAACGCTTCTCTTCACTTCCACCTTTGGCTGCTGATGAGCTCTTTGGGCCAGATGGGTCTGATATTAGTAGCTCTAGCTCCAACAAAGCGGTTCTTACTGTTGATGATCACTTGAGTCCTGCGCATACCTTGCTTCAGATTCGTTGTGTTGATCAAAAGGGTCTTTTCTATGATATCCTCAGGACTTCTAAAGACTGCGATGTCCACGTACGTAAATCTCTCAACCTTTACCTTGGATTTGGTTGAAATATTTGTGGAACTTACTTAAGTAGTACTTGTGTTATTCTTGATCCAGATTGCATACGGTAGATTCTCCTCAAAGGTGAAAGGCTACAGGAATTTGGACTTGTTTGTTAGAGGTACAGACGGGAAGAAGATAGCGGATCCAAAACATCAAGCCAACTTTTGTGCTCGGCTTAAGGAGGAAATGGTGTGTCCTTTGCGAGTGATCATCGTGAACCGAGGACCTGATTCTGAGCTATTAGTAGCTAACCCTGTGGAGCTATCCGGCAAAGGAAGACCGCGAGTTTTCTACGATGTCACACTCGCTTTAAAATCACTAGGAGTCTGCATTTTCTCCGTAAGTATAGTCATAATAATACTGGATACTTCTTTCTAAGCTTTTTTAGCTGTTTGTTTTAAATTTGGAATTGTTGTGTTTTTCTTGTAGGCTGAGATTGGGAGGCATTCGACTTTAGACAGACAATGGGAAGTTTATAGATTTCTTTTGGATGAGAGTCGTGAATTACCGTTGGCTAGTCTCCGTGCGAGAAATCAGATAGTGGATAGAGTCACAAAGACACTTATGGGTTGGTGAAAGTGAATCTCAGTGAGAGACATGAGAGAGAGCTTTAATGAACGTTATTCTACTCGAGGGGCCAAAGTAATCGAGTCTTCGCATGCGGCTTCGGGTTGAAGAAGGGATTGTGATTCGGATTTCGGGGTTTGATTGCTTTTGTGTGGAGCTAATCTTGTTGTAAAGATTTGGAAATTGTAAAAGGATAATAGCGCAATTGCAATGAATTGAATGCTTGTAAACTCAGTTTGCAAAGGTAAATCTGAATAGTAAACATGCACAGGAATCTATATTAACATTGTTTTATGCCCTTTAAGTTTTGTTTATTTAATTTATTTTTACAACATTAACTCCTAAAACAATTCCATAAATAACATTGTAGAAAAACTCAAATATTAAACTTTCTTAAATTGATCAACATTTGTTACATTTATTGCTATAAAATTTTAACAACAACTATACATTCCAATTTTTTCAAAAACAACTCTACCTATTAAAGTTTTAACCCATTAAATTTCCAAAACTATTTTTATGGATGTTAGAATCTCTCAAATTTAAATGATATACAATAGATTTTCTATAACAAAAGTTTACAATATCCATAATTATATTAACATTAATAAATTTCCTAAACCGAAAATCCAATTATAAAATGTCACATTAAATATGTTGAAAACCCCCCATATAATTTGGTTATTTTTTTTTGAGGAATTACCAAAAAAAAATTAAAATTCTATTAATTATCATAAACTATATATATTGACATGGAAAATTATAAATTATAAAAATATGCTAATTTGGTAAAACAATTAACATAATTAAACTTGATAAAAAAAAACTTATTTTGATTATTTTTTACGCAAAAACTTATTTTGATTTTGGTGAGACGGGTTGGCATTAATCCCATATAGGGAGTTAAGTGGAATTGTTTTTTTTTAACACTTTTAGATGTGTAGCAAGAGATAAATGTATTATTAGACTATACATATACCACACGGGTTAAAACTTTGATAACACTACAAAAATCCTATACTTTGAATACTTATATCAAATACCTATAAAGTTTTATATTTTTAAAATTATTAAAATAATAATAAACTAATAAATAAATACAATATAAATTTTAAATTTTAAAATATTATCTTGCGGTGTACTGCGGGTTAAATCCTAGTGTGAAAAGTATTCATAACTTCTTGAGGAGTGGATATAGTATAGGATGGGTTTTGCATAAATAAGAATCAAAATTAAGGAGATGGTCTTACTTGTAAGTATTCCTTTCACGTTTACGTTTTAACAGTGACATCTTATAATCCGCTAGAAATAATGAAATGAAAAACTCTTAATGTTTTTTTTTTTAATTAATATCATGTGGCAGAGAAAAAAATAGACCAATTTGCATGTTGTTTGATAAAACTAAAAACAAACAATTTGCATGGTATTAAAATGGTATTAGTAAGAGTGTTTGGTGAAGGACTTTGAAGCATTCCTCCTATGCATGCGTGTGGACTTCATGCTTTGGTCCCTCAATCTTTCTTTGGCTCTGCTAAGCTTCATTTCCAAAAGGGCAACAGATCTCTGACAAAGAAGAATGAACAATTATATATATATATATATATACACACACAGTAAAACCTCTATAAATTAATAATGTTGGGACTGTAGAAATTTATTAATTTATAGAGGTTTTATTTTATCGATAAATTAATAATTATTAGTTTATAGAGAGATTGTCTATATTTGGTTTTTTTTTTAAAAAAAAAAAAATTTAAACTAAGATTTAATTGTTATAAACAATATTTTTATATAATCAATTACAAGGAAAATAACAATTCTCATGTTTTGAAGAGAAAACTAAAAGTTTTTGATATAGTAAAAAGATTAGAAATAAGGTCTAACAAAAATTAATGTTCATATATATACATATTTTGATAATTTTATATAATTATTAATTTATATTATTGTTGGGATCATATATTTACAAAGAATTTTCAAAAAAAAGTTATTTTATTATAGAATTATGTCCAAAATTACACTAATCCGAACTTGGGACCAGAGAAATTGATTAATTTACGGAGAGTATTAATTTATAGAGGTTTGACTGTATAAAGTTAAATATCTTGTTAATAAATTTGTTTAGTAAGATTATAAGTTTTTAATAAAACCCTAAACAACTTCCACCGAAAACTTTGTTTTCTTTGAAAAAACGAAATCAAAGTGTTAACGAGAAAGCCAGAAAGGCATGTACTTAAAGGCAGGTCTTTGAATAAAAGACTGGAAAAAAATCTTTGATTAATCATATTATCATTAGCCATTCGTTTAATAGTTTCATAGATAATAAATTCATACAGTTGGTTTTTCTCAATAGTATTGTTTATGAGTGTGGAAAAAAAAATTAGGGCATAATTTATTAATTTGCATCGGACATTAAAAAAATGTCGAACTGGCAATGCACAAACACAGATCGTGAAACCGATAATTCCAACAAATGTCACGAAAACCGGTTTGACAAGGTTGATCATCTTTGGTTTAGTTTAATTTCCGGTTTATTGATTTTATCCCAGCACCCCTTTAACAAAAACGTAATTAATTAGTGGCATGGTATAATTTCCTTTTTTTTATATGAGCTTAAAGTTTAATATTTAATATACCAAGTTTCTATGTCCATATTAAGCTTTGGATATTTCTGACGAATGAACTTGGGCAATTGCGTCCATGGAATTTTGAAATTGGTTTTTGACTTTTAGTTACTATAGTATACTTGGTATCTATTTATAATTACTGCAATCAAGATTATATATCGTTTTGTTAAAATCTATATATACATATTTGGAGACATTTATGAAATAAATCCTGAAGTTCATATTTATTTATAAGCATGTCATTGATATTAAATAATTAATTTAATAAACAAATTAACTTTACTTATATTTTTTTTTATAGAAATTAAGTGTTTTGAAAAGTAACAAACATAATTGTAAATGTATACAGATTTTATTATCTTATTTTATAAGGAAGTGAGTGAAGAGGGTATTGTTCTTTAAAAATTTGAAAAACTGATTTGATAAAAAGTGACGTTTAGCCTCATATACTATATTTTACTTTTACGGATCTTGTATGATGAGTTTTTGCGGATTAAAAATCTTTGAACATGTTGCATGATCCGCCTAGCATGGCAGGTTTGGACTCTAGAACTAACACTAAAACTATTAGTTTATTTCATATACTATAGATTTGTAGTCATAGTTTGGAGAATTAATTTATTAATTATTTAGTATATGAACTACAAAATATTACACATACTACAACACATTCTTAATATTCCAAAAAACAAAAATTGTATACACATAAAAATATACACTAACATACCATATAGGTATATACCTCTGTTTAATTATAGAAAACAAAACTAAGTGTTTTAAAATTTTATATTATCTAATAACAAATTTAATGTAATTAGGTTATAAAGCGTAAGAAGAAGAAAAAACATTGTAAATAAAATTATAAATTAATTAGATAAAATTTAATTAATTGGAAATTTGAAAACTAAATAAATTAAAAAATATTATTTAAAATACAATAATTTACTATAATTTAGTCCC
Source organism: Camelina sativa (assembly GCF_000633955.1). NCBI lineage: Eukaryota > Viridiplantae > Streptophyta > Magnoliopsida > Brassicales > Brassicaceae > Camelina > Camelina sativa. Next base: position 4,509,715 of record NC_025689.1, on the reverse strand, counting down.
ACGGTGTACTGCGGATGAAAACCTAGTAATATTAGTAATTAGACAATTCATATTTAATTTATAGATTAGTTTTGTGGAGGCTATATACTACGCACTGTCACAAAATTTGTAAGGTCTTCTCTAGTTGCCATCAATAATGAGAAGTACCAACAAACTTATGTATTCCGTTATTTTAAAGATACTAATATTTGTTTGTTTTATACAGTATGGTGGGTTGCATCAATGTATATATCTAATATAATTAATTAGGTAATAACCCGTGCTGTTGCAAGGAGTAAAATTTTTGTTTGAAATATTACATTTGTAAATATATTAATATAACATTTATAATACAAACTTATACTGGTTTGAATTCATCGAATTTATAAAAGTTTAAAATAATAATCGTTTCACAATAAATTTTAGATTGTCAGCAGATCTGGATAGAATGTGAACCAAATTAGTGATCATTAGATTTGTATCAAAATCTTGAATTATTAAATCAGATAAAAATCGCAAAAACCTAAAATTACATGAATCGGATAATTTAAATAAAATTGTTTACCCGATCAAACTCGTCTGCTAAGCCATCCCGCAATGGATTTAAATTTTTGAGCCGTAAAATGTCTTTGCATCCGTCCCGTTTGAATACATGAGATCCGCGTGAGTTATACATGCATTTCAGTAAATCATTTTTTCTAATATATAAAAAATATATTTAAAGCTTAAACTTAATTAATATTAATAAAGTTAAGTGATAAAATGTTTAAGAATAACACATTTTTTTTTTGTCAAAAACACAATAACATATAGTTGTAAATAATAAATCTAAATGAAGCTAAATAACTAAATGTGTCTCGAGTTCTATGGCGGTGACACATCAGCTTTTTCAAATGGGATACTTACTTATCCGATTTGAATTATGACTGAATAAAACTATACAAGTTGAAGAAAAAAGGAAAATGAATGACAAATTGAAGGCATTGTTTTACCCAAAAAAAAAAATCATAATTAACCTTGATCAGTATTAATTTACAAAGTATCATAATTAATTTACCTATCGTAACTGAGATTTAACGGATTAACAATTAGCGGTTAAAAAGAAAGAAAAAAAGGAAAACGCGTTAATTAGGAGATAATTAAAAATCGAAGCGGTAGGGTTAATTTGGTCGTTTCGTAATCCTCCGTTGTGTTGCTCGTGGCTCTTCGTGCACCATCGGCGGCTAAAGTAATCCAGTAGTACAGAGGTCCCATCACTACGAAAAGCTGTCTGTGTGACTCTCCTCCTTCCTCCTTCGATTTCGATATCGTTAGGTTTTTGTTTGAAATTTATGCGCGAGAGCCGAAGAAGATGACGACATTAACCACCGGGAAACACTCTCCGGTTACCGGAAAAGAAGAAGGCGAGCTATCCGCCTCCGACGAAGACGTACGTATTGTTCTCTCCCAGAGCAAGACTCTATTTCAACTCAATAATTTCTATATTCTGCTATTGAATCTGGTTTTTGTATTCTCTTGATTTGTGTTTTCTTGAGATCTGACTCTGTGTTCGCTTGGTTTCAAAATTGTATGGGGTTTATGGATTTTGCGTATGTTCATAGACTAGAGCTTAGCTTTCGTGTTGCATTAATGGCGGCAAATCCACTGTTTCCTGAATGTTTTTTCTTTGTTT
>NC_025689.1:4493618-4506677 GCF_000633955.1 Camelina sativa | reverse complement strand
ACATGTATCAGTTCCTTCAGCTAACACAAATATCCAAAGGCGTCAACCTGGTAATATATTTGCTTAGCTCTACGTGGAGCTTCTGATGCTTCAACATATTTCTTGAATAGATGATATTGGAGAGTTTTACACATACCTTGATCAGTATCAAACTATTAGAGAAGATAGTTAGATCACATTGTAATTGAATGTACAAAACTACCATGAATTTGTGGTGTGTGAAGCATGATTCTCTTGAGTCTTTGGAATTTCAATGTAGATGATTTGAAGTCGTTTGAAACTCTTCTTAATGGTAAAAATCTTTTTTATTGTGTGATTTGACAGGAAACGGTGGATATTTAACTAAACCTTCTGATGCTACACCGTCGAAGCAAGCTATTCCTGCCATTCATGGGAAGAAATTTCCTGCAAGGGGCAACAACAGCAACCTCGTGATAAACTTCTCCAATGATGATAGTGGTAGTGAATCTGATGGTAAAGGACGGGCACAGACATCAAAGATTCAACCAAAGGGAACCATGCTTGGGAATAGAAACCCGTCTACGTTTTCACAAACAAAATTGAAAGGACCAATACAAATTGATAACAGAGCTATAACAAAGAAGGCGTTGTCCACTAGCACCTTTAGTCATGCTGCGACTTCCAATGTTTCCAACCTTTCATTTGCTAAGGATATGAAATCCATTAGAAATGTTCATACCTATGAAAGGACGGTTAGCAAAGATACACGGCGGCCTGAACAGGTTGCGGATCCCAATCGCAACAAACTTCAGGATTTGAAGCAGCAGATTGCGCTTCGGGAAAGTGAGCTGAAGCTTAAGGCTGCGCAGCCGAAGAAAGATGCTGTTAACCCAAAAAGCAGTCCAGCAAGGAGAGTCAATATTGTTTCTGATGATACTAGACAGCTAGAACCAAACGAACCTCCCAAGAAGCGCTTAAAAGTTGGTGGAACTGACACAAGTCAGCCTGTTATTGATTATCGAGTGCCAGCATCTGCTGCTGCACCAATGAATGCGCCAGACGTTCGTAAAAGTCAACTGCCTGGTGAGTCTTTAAGGCAAACATTGAATATACTCTATCTTGGTTAAGGAATTCAGTGCTCTACTTTTTCCTTTATCTGATATCACCTGACTCTGATGTTATTGCAGGTGTCAATGCAAATCCTAGTTGCAAACACCTCGGAAGTAACAGTGATAAGATAGTTCCACCCCTAATTTCTCAGCATACTGTAAAAGGAAATACAAGCTCAAGTGCCTTTCAAAAAAGTGTTGTACGTATCACCATGGTTTTGTGTTTTATCCTTTATTAGAATTGGACAATTCGACTCTAATATTATTTTCTATGCTACTTTCAGGCCTGTATTTTTCTTTACTTAAGTGTATTTAATTTTATTGCAGGGTCAAGCAAATCATTACGAAGGTGGAAGAGAACTGGAAAGAATGAAAACTGTTGATAGGAGCGTGTCAAGTGATCAGTTACTTAAAATAGTCAATGGAAACCTTCAGGTTTTTTCTAGATCCTTATAAATCACTTGGAGGCGGCTGGTAGAAATTTGTGATCCTTACTTTTTTTTTTCTGTTTTCCTTTTCTGCTTGCAATTTAGCCTTGTTTGAATAGTTCTGGCCTCTGGAACATCCCGGGAAATACAACAGCTCCTGGAAATAATCATCTGGATATGCTATCTTTGTCGAACCTAGAGGAATCGCTTGACAAAGAGTTGGAAGAAGCACAAGAACGTAAACACCTTTGTGAAATTGAGGAAAGAAATGCTCTTAAGATTTATAGAAAGGCACAGAGATCTTTGATCGAGGCAAATGCCAGATGTGCAGAACTTTACAGTAAGAGAGAAATTTTATCTGCTCATTATGGATCTCTCATTGTCCACGACTCCAGATTGTTGTGGCCTTCTATACATAGTGAGAATACTGAAACTGGGTTTCACTTTAGTGGTAACATTGATTCGGCAACCAAAACAGACATCGTTCAGCATACTCAGCTAGAAAGCAACCACAGATATGACAGTGAATATGGTGGCAGTCATCCTCCACCACATTCCCGTAGTGGACAGAATTTGGGTTCAGAACCATGCAGTGATCTTGATGCTAGTACCTCTGATGGACTGCCTTGCAGTAACAAGCAAATTGCAAGTAGACTATGCTCTCCGTCAACTGATGCAAACATTTTACCAGAGGACGAGTCATTTCCAGTTGACCATGAATCTACCGAGGGGAACCTTGGTGGACATCAAACGGAAAATCTTGATCAAACACTAGGCAATCAGAAAGCTTTGCTTCTCGAAGCATCATTAAGATCGAAATTGTTGAGCGTCTAGGCAAGAGGGCAGTCAATGGGGAGACTGTGATAGATAGAGGGGATGAAAGCGATGTTGCAAGTGAACAAGCCCACAGAGATGACAGTAGTCCTTTCTCCGAAACATATCAGCATAATGATTCTCGAGGTAAGGACTTTAGCGTAAACGATTAGCATAGTTATTTTATGAATTGTGCAAAAAGGGAAAAAATAGCATCGTCATTTTGCAACCTGATTTTACATTCAAGTGGCTACTCTTGAAGATGATTTAGCTACACTGCAGATAGCAAATACATGAACTGGCGCCAAATTCGCTGACTCGTGATTGAGTTCCCATAGGCATTGTCCGAGATGGCTGAACCAACGTGTGGCCCCCATGTGCTTCACTTTCCTTTTTCTTTTGAGTAAGACGTCTTCATGTTTTCAATTTCAGAGCTAGGTGCCAATATACTGCAAGGAAGTCCCTCCAAAGCACCAGTTGAATGGCGCTCGATTGAGGAACATTCGCTAAATATTCAGTCATCTATAGATATGGACTCCCATAAGATTTCACCAGAGAATGACCTTTTATCGTCTGTAGCTTTGTCAGGTCCTTTGTTTCGAAGCACAATCTATCATCTGAAAGTCCCAGGGTCTTCAATTACATCTCTGGGTCCAGAACCAAACAAGTCATATAGCCTATACAGTGATAAAAGACAATGTAGGAGCTTGACCGATACTGCAGTGTATGAGAAAAATGGCTTCTACACCTGTAATTTGAATGTGGACCCTTCTTGGCCTCTCTGCATGTACGAGTTACGTGGAAGGTGCAATAACGATGAATGTGTTTGGCAACATTTCAAGGATTTCTCTGATAACAGTTTGCATCAAAGTCTACATGATCCTACTGGTACGGCAGAAATTGTGTTTTGAGAGTTCTAGAATTATATTTCTTTGCTAATTTATCGGTGTTGCAGATGGTAGAGTTGGGTCAATCTCACATCCGAAGAAACATAATTCTTCCAAAGGATCCCACATTATGGACACGGTGTTTTCACCAACTTACTTTGTCTCCTTGGATACGATGAAGGTTGACTCGTGGTCTTATGAGTCCGTTCTGGCTCAAAGACAAGGACAAATGTGGTGGAAGCACTTTAGTACCTGCCTAGCCTCATCGAACTCGCTTTACAGAAATGTACCTAGAAAGGAATATGAAGGTCGAATTGAAGTCCTAGGAAATTCAAGAACATACTCATCATACTTCACGATTAAGCATAGCTTGATGGTTTGTCTTTGTTTTCTCTTTCTTTTAAGTTTTGATCTGACCACTGTTTTATTCTTTTGTTGATGTTCTTACTATCATCTTGCACTGACTTGCTTGGTCCATTCGTAGAATATCCTTAAACAAGGTTCAGATGCTGCTGTTGAACCCGTGGAAAGGGCTCTTACTATTTTCTGTCGGGCAGTTGATCAGTCAGAAGGCTTGATCCAGGCAATGTTGTTTGTTTCCTGTCAATATTCTGTTGTATCAAATTTAGCTCTCGTTCTAATTCTTGTGGCATATATTTCAGGCCCTTTCTGTGCTTTCACAAGGTCTTGAAAGTGACCCAACTTCTGAGATTCTTTGGACTGTTTATCTCCTGATTTACCATGCATATGAAGGATCAGATGGGAAACATATGTTTCCTTATGGGGTATGTTATCCCCTACCACGATATTACCTGCATATTATTGATTGTTTGAGTATGTTTGCATATATTCATAAATCTAATCCAACTTGGTGTTGCTCGTAGTGTTTTACATTTTCGTACTTCTGTATTCTTGAAATATTGTTATCTTTTTTCAGTTCATTGTCCAGTTACTAATTAATTTTGTATCTTTAGTTCTTTACTATAGAATGCTTTGATGCTTTAGTTTATATGGGATAACTTTTCAACTCTTCAGGTCAAACACAGTAGCAGATCATACGTAATTTGGCTTCTGTACATCAACAGTCGAGGACAACTTAATGAACAAATTATTGCATATGAGGCTGCCCTCTCGGCACTTTGCAACCATGCATCTGGGTCTATTGACAAGAATCATGCCAGTGCTTGCATATTAGATGTTTTGCTGCAGATGTTCAACCTTTTGTGCATTTCTGGGAATGTTTCTAAGGCAATACAGAGAATATCCAAGCTTCAGGCTCCAGCAGCAGTTTCTGATGACCCTGAATTTTCACTGATGTCTCACACTCTCACATGCTTAACATATTCTGACAAATGTGTGTTCTGGATTTGTTGTGTGTACTTAGTTATTTACAGGAAGCTGCCTGACTCTATTGTCCAACGACTTGAAATGGAGAAGGAACTACATGAAATAGAATGGCCTTCTGTTAATTTGGATGGTGATCTGAAGCAAACGGCGCTCAGACTAATTGATAAAGGGATGCTTTCCGTAGAATCTTGTACCAACGATGGGTTGCCGAAAAATGGATTACAAAAGCGACTTGCTGGGGTATTTGCTCTGAACCACGCCCTGTTTATGATTGCAGTAGATGGGTTGGAAAGCTGTAGGGACATTTTGAAGGAATCTATTGAACTCTACCCAACTTGCTTGGAGCTGAAATTGTTAGCACTTAGGATGCAATCAAATGAGTTAAAGGATATGTTCTCGTCTGGGTATGAAGAGTTTCTCAAGCAGGAAGCAAAAGAGGCATCATGCATACAATGTATTTGGAATCAGTATGCTGAATATGCTTTGCAAGGAGGAAACTACGACATGGCAAGAGAACTCATGTCCCGTTGGTACGTGTCAGTATGGGATGTATTGTCCCGTAAGAATAAGACAGTACTGGCTAATGAAGAAGAAGGTGATGATAGTTTGCTGGAATCAGATTTATCAGATCTAAATTTTGCATCGGGTCAGGGGGATGTGATGTTTGGATATCTAAATCTATCTCTCCATAATCTACTGCAGCGTAACTGGACCGAGGCTCACTCGGCCATTGACCAAGCACTAAAAGCTACAGCTCCCGAGCATTTTATGCACTGTCTCAGAGAGCATGCTCTGTTTCAGCTAATCAACGAGTTGCAAGCAACTGGTGAATTTTCAATCGACCTACAATTGAGATTACTCAACTCTTACTTGGATAGAGCAAGTTCTTTACCTGTAAGAGAGCCACTATCTTGGAAATTCATCAGCAACAGCGGGGAGAAACCGAGAGTCAGGAAGCTAGTTACTAACCTTCTGGCTCCAGTTTCATCTGAACACTTAGTGGTGAATGTTGTTCTTGAAGCATGGCACGGACCATCTCTTGTACCCGAGAAGCTAAATAAACAAAAGGAACTGGTGGATTTTGTGGAAACAATATTACAGTTGGTTCCATGCAATTACCCGCTGGCTTTGTCTGTTAGTAAGCTGTTAAGGAGAGAAGAGAAACTTTCAGATCCTGGTTCCTCCTCGGGTATTCATTTCTGGGCGGGTCTGAATTTGGTGAGTACAATATCTTGTGCCATTCCAGTAGCTCCGGAGTATATATGGGTGGAGGCTGGAGAAATAGTGAGCAATATCAATGGTTTCAAGACAAGAGCTGAGAGATTCTTGAAGAAAGCTTTGTCTGTATATCCAATGTCTGTGAAGTTATGGAGATGTTACAGGAGTTTATGCAAAAGTATAGAAGAGAGAAGAGGTACTGAGATCGAAGAAGCAGCCACAAAGAAAGGAATCACCCTTGATTGATAATTTGACAGTATCAAAGTCTTTTGGTTTGTCCCCTCCCCTATAGCTAAAGTAAGAGTTAGTATTAGACTATTAGTAAAGGGGATATTTTTGGTAAAACGATGGGAATATATATACAGTTTTAAAAGGGTAAGTGAATACGAATTCTACGTTTAACATGTCTTCTGATTGTTTGTTTTTTCAGTCTCTTTAATATAAAACTGGTGTTCAAAGTTTGTGTTCTTCGTTTGGATATTGTAGATTTTTAATAGGGAAAAAATCATTCATGTGGCTCTCTAATCCAAGAAACAATGCATTTCAAACTTATTGACAATAATGGAACTCTGTCCTAGGACCTAGGCTGCCAGAAGATGGGACAAAGTCTAATGAATTTTGTCTTGATCATGATAACGAAAGATAAATATCCATTCAGCAAGCAATGAAACAAACTTGGGACCGGCGAAAACAAGATTTCCCAATAACCAATATAAAAAATCAACAAGAAAACACTAAATAAGTAAAAAACAAATTCATAAAAGCCCCTCTAGTAGAAAAAACCAAGCACTTTGCCTCCAACATTTTTCCTCCTAGCCTCTTCATGGTCCATGATTCCAGCTGATGTTGTCAAGACAATGTACCCAAACTGCATAATGATCAAACACAAAAAAAAACATTGGTCTCGGTGATTCAAGAAACACAAATGAGAAGAATGGATATATAGTCCATTTTACATAAAATAAAAAAGGTTTTAACTTTTTACCTGTCTTGAAGGGAGTAATTTGGCAGTCCAACCTTCGATTTCCTTGACGCCAACATCAAAACGAGGACTAATAACACCACACTTGTTAAGCCTTCCATTAAGCTCAACCACAATCTTACCGGATCGGTGATCATCCACATATTCAAACTCTGCAATGTAACCTATAAACAAACACAAAGTAATTTTTTTTAATGTTTTGAAGTCAAAACTAAACATATGGAGCCATCAAAACCATGTGCTTCTCCCAATCTAAATCAAGCCTGATTTTTTTTAATTTTATTCGGAGAAATCAAACAACAAGAATTTCAAATAAACCCATTAAGAACATAAATGTACCATGCTTTTGCATCACGGTGAGAAACTTAATGATCACTTTGGAAGAGGGTCTTATCATGACTTGGCGTTTCCCACGTTTCTCTGCATTACACATGCTCTTCAGAGAATCATTTAAAACGCTAGCCCTCACCATTATCGATAGCCTCTACACAAGTAAATATACAAAACTTCCCCATCAGAGCCATGACATTTGACATAAAAAAAAAATCATCAATTTGGGTAGAGATACTAAAGACCTGCCGATTTCAATTTCAACTCTGTTATGTTACATAATATTCAAACGTTAGAACAAAAATACTTACCAAAGTTACGCTAGAGTACGACGAATATAGCAGAGTAGATTTTAGCTTTCAGGTAGTTTCGAAGGTTTTTAAAACTAGGGTTTCTCGACGGAGACATAAATATATAAGCACAGTGCAAAACCCTAATTTCTCCCTTATTTTTACTTTCCAATATTTTACGGGTTTTCCAGGAAAATAAAAAACGGAAAAAAGAAAGGGCCCAACCGGATTCGAACCGGTGACCTATTGATCTGCAGTCAATTGCTCTACCACTGAGCTATAAGCCCTTGCTGACTTTAACTGTATACTAACAAATATATCTCTTTAAAACTAGAATTACACTTTCATTCATCATGCAATTTCAAGTGTATCCAAAGATTTTAATTTATTATTGTGAATAGCTCTGGGCATTCGGATTCTCGGTTCGGATTGGATCGCTTTTTTTGGATTTTGGATTTTTCGGATTGGGGTATATAGAATCCATTTAGAATCCGATTGTTTTATCGGATCGAATTTGTTCGGATTCGGATCGGTTTTCAATTTTTTTTTAAAATCCGAACTGAAACCGAATCCCTCCCTTATATATATCATTTGGAATGTAAAATCAGAAAGTTGAAATAGCTCAGATGGCTAGAATGTGTGTCTCTTAACCTGATTCCCTCTTATGGTGATTTAACTTTAAATTTTTAAAAGGGATCCATTTATAGTTAATGGACTTCAAACAAGGCCCAAAAATAATATCAATGCATCCCAAATGTATAGAAAATAACAGTGTATTCAGTTTAGCGGATAACCAATCGAATTTTGGTTTTGATCGGTTTAAAACCAAAATCCGATACACAATCAATACAGAAACCGATCAGTTTTAACAGATAAATCAAAACCGATCCAAATCGGTTTATTCGGATTGGTTATATGCCCAGGGCTAATTGTGAAGAAGAAGAATGAAAAGAATTGGGTGTTCTCAAACTTGTATCCAACTACAAGCAGGAACATTCTTAATTCTTGTTACATTATTAACCTCTACTAATCTCCCATCTTGACAATAATGAGATGGATTTAGTGGCTCAAGCTTTACAAGCTGACACAATGCAGCATTACTTAACCACAAATTACAATGCATTCTTGAAGAATTTAATAGAGCTCCCCATACTCCTACACTTGCTTTCACTCTCATATTTCTCACCATATCCACAGCTTCACCAAACAAACCAGCCTTCCCTAATATATCAACCATACACGCGTAATGTTCAACTTCTGCTTTGAACTTATGTCTTTCTTCCATTTCCTTGAACATTTGTTTTCCTTCTTCAACTAACCCTGCGTGTCTACAAGCTGAAAGAACACTGAGAAAGGAAACAGAGTCTGGTTTGAGTTCGTTTTCTTGCATAGACAAGAAGAGTGAGACCGCAGAGCTTCCTAGACCATGAGCTGCGTAAGCGGATAACAGAGTGTTCCATGACACCATTACTTTGTTTCTTATCTCGATAAAGCATCTCTCGGATAAATCTATCATTCCACATTTCGCATACATATCAACTAGGCTGTTTCCTACGGACGTGTGGGAACAAACTCCAAACCTGATGAGACTGGCATGAACCGACATTCCTACTCTCAAGGCTGATAATTCTGCTATTGCGCGTAAGATGTTAACAAATGTGACTGTATTAGGCTGAAAATTCTCAACCTTCATCTGACTGAAAGTGGCAATAGCTTCTACAGGTTGGCCATGGAGTAAGTACCCGTTCATAATTATATTCCAAGATAAAGTACTTTTCTCGAATCCACACTTGTCAAACAAGGATTTTGCTGCAGTGAGGGCATCACATTTGGTGAACATATCGATAAGAGCATTTGCCACATGACATTCTGAATCTAACCCATGCTTTATAATTTGCCCATAGACACAAGAACCTCGAGCATAGTCACTACAGAGTGCACAAGTTTGAAGCATACCAACCATAGTTCCTGAGTCTGGGCATAAGCCATGTAGTTTCATGTTGCTGTACACATCAAATGCTTTACTGGCATCACCACTCTATGTATACCCTTGTGCTAAAGCGTTGAATGCTACAGAATCTTTAACTGGCAGTCTTTCAAAAGCTCTGTGCGCGGGGGAAAAGCAACCACTTTTGGCATACATTGAAATAATAGCTGTGGCAATTTCCAACTCAGACTCAATATCAGCCTTTATAGCATAACAATGTATACTCTTACCCAATCTACAAGCGGCTATTCCTGCACAAGCCGGAAGCACACTTGTCAAAGTTACAGCATTAGGCTTGACATGTATCTTCATCATATCCCTAAACAAAGAGAGAGCAGCATCATGATGACCTGCTTGCTCAAACGAAGCAATCATGGCAGACCAAGAAACGACATCTCTATCTTTAATATTTATGAACAGTTCTTCCGCTATCTCCAACTCACCACATTTAGAATACATGCTCACAAGAGAAGTTGCCACCAAGACATCACTCATCATTCCTTGTTGCACTGCATATTCATGAATTGATATCCCCTTCACTAAGTCCCGTACATAAGCAGCAGCTTGAAGAGCACTTGCCACAGCTACCTTATTCATTCTAACATCATATCTTCTCATAAGGTCAAACAACTTCAACACCTCCTCAAAGGACCCATTATGTGCATAAGCTGCCATCATTGTTCCCCAAGAAGAGTCATCCTTGCACCACACTTCTTCAAAAACGGTTTCAGCAGCATACAAATCCCCACATTTGCAATACATGTCAATCAACCCACTAGAGAAAGCAGAGGTAAACCCTTTTTTAATCACAAGTCCATGAAGACATCTGCACACATCATTCTCTCCTAGCTTTGAAACCGCAGGGATCAGATTATATAGACTAACATGATCAATCCCAACACAACTCAAATGCAAATCACGAAACAACCGCAAGGCTTCACCTGGAGATCCATTTCGAGCCAACCCAGAAACCATAGTGTTCCAAGTAACAATATCCTTCAGAGGCATTTCATCAAACACTTGTCTTGCAGAAACCAAGTCGCCAGCTTTACAATACATTTCAACTAACCCAGTTCCTATATAAACATCAGACTCAAAACCCATCTCAGCAATCAAATCATGAATTCGTAAACCTTCCTCTAAGTTCATAGATCCGGCGCAAGCCTTCAAAGCAAAAGTGAAAGTGTACTTGTCTGGATCAATAATACCTTTCTTCTCTGACATGTATCTGAAGAATTCGAGAGCTTCTCTGTGTAAACCAACTCTCGTGTAACCTCTGATCATTGAATTCCACAAGACAACACCTGGGTCTTGAACTGAATTAAAGATGATGCGAGAAAGGTCGGGTCTTTGAAAGAGAGAGTAAGCATTTATGAGCTGGTTATGGGGTTGAAGTCCTGAGACGATCAAGCTGCCGTGAATTTGAAGAAGTGACCGGAAGTTCTTACATTCCCGGAGCTTAAGAAGGAGCCCAGTGCAGGTATTTGCCATTTCAGCGGCGACGAAGATGCAAGTACGGATTTTTGGCGGTTTATAGGTAAAAAATCGTTGCAGAGACTCTCAGGCAAAATTCAAAATTTATCAAAGTTCCGACGGCTGCAACTGTTTAAACTCTTTAAAAGATATGGACTTCGATCCTTTTAATACATGCATGCCATGAAGATGTAAAAACTCGAGTGAGACTGAGAGCATGATGATCATTGGAAAGTTTGAGAGTCATGACTAAAACAAACAAAATCTAGAGCTGTAGTAGTTTCATTACATAATTTCTAATCTCGTTAAGATTGTTTATTACATCTATTGAAAGAAGGACTCAACATATCTTCCATCGTCTTGGCTCTCCTTTTGCTTCATCAGAGACATCAAAACTATATCCTCTCTGGTCTCTGCAGTAAACCCGTCGTGGACTGAGGTTTCTCTCCATAGAGAAAAAAACTATATGTGTGTTGTCTATGCGTCTCGAGGTTGATGGATCTTCCACATGCCAGTTCTGTATCCCACAGACATTAAAGCAAGCTCCCAAAGCATGTTTGGAATGCTCAACATATTGACTTTAGACCCGGGGATTTCAGACCATTTCACAGAGATCTCAACCATTGGAATGTTAAATCGCTTGCACAAGTACACCAGTTCAACATCAAAGCACCACCTGAGACGAGACGAGTCAAATGGGATACTCTTATTGTGTTTATCATCATCGATTCATTTTTACACATACCTTTTCAGATGGACGTTTGTGAAAAGCTTCCTAGCAGCAGCTCTAGTAAACATCTTGAAGCCACACTATAAAACAAAAAATGATGTTTAGTTATTTATTACTCAAGAATATGTCTTGGTGAAATAAAGAGTGCCGAAGGAAATGAGATTTAAAAAGCCACCTGTGTATCTCGAATACCAGGACCAGCAGCTAATAGAACCACAAGATGGAAACCCTTCATCAGAAAGTTGCGATACCATTTCCTCTGAAATTGACACACTGAAGTCAATTATCTAAGACGCCTATATGTATATGCATCTGTGTGTGTACATAGACAAAGAATGATGTTGCATCTAGAACAGACGATAGCAAAACTTAACTGTAGCAAGGGCTTTCTCCTCGAGATGAGCACGAGAACCAAATGCGGATACTTGAACATCACCTATTCTGAAATCCATTTCCTTAGATGCTGGATTTCTGATTGAATATTCTTCTCTGGCTACTGCAAGAATCTATGAGGCTAGGAGGTCAGGGTATATACAGTTTCCAGTTTGTCTGAATTTTTAATAGCCATAACTTAGGGCAAACCTGATTTTCAAGTTTTTCTAGGTCGGTTACTTTAGTTGCTCCATCAGCATCCAACATGAGAAGTAGCTGACCCCGCGAATGCATCATTCCCTATTTAATGCTTTCAGAAAGTAGAAAGCTTCAATTAATTTTCTTTTAGAATGAAATAGCAAGTATACAATTTTACTCAGTCACATAGAAGACATAACTAGAGTTAAATGTGCTACGAGTTGAACTCACCTTTCTTATAGCTTCTCCTTTGCCTTGATTCTTCCCAAGGGGTATAACCCTTATGTTGTCAACTGTGTGCTTTCTAACAAAATCAAAAGCTACTCTTTTTGTTCCATCCACACTTCCATCATCAACAATCACTACCTAGAAGCAAAAAGGATAAACTTACCCCACTGATGCATATAGGGTTTTAAAGAATGCAACAAGAATTATTGAGCAATTACGCATGATGGGTAGTCTATTTGATAGACTAATAAATTGTGAGCATTACTTTTTTATTATAGAGTTAGGTGAATTAATTATAGGGAAAAACCTTGAAAAAATCATACATATTCACCATAACAAAGACCATATCTAGGTCAAGAATCAACCTAAATGAATTGTAAGGAGATAAAACAGAAGAACGGAAAACTATTTACCTCAAAAGAAAAACTCTTGTCCCGTGATGCACGATCTTGAAGGTAGCTGAAAACCACAGGTGAATTACAATTATGCGTCTGTAGTATGCATAAATAAGGCTTGTGCTACTGTTTTTGCAAGAAGCAAACTTTTAACGAGTGTAAGCAGAGACACAATCTTCAAAAGAAGCAATTATAAGAATTGAAAGTATTTTTAACTTACTCCATTGTTTCTTCAAGAGCTGCAGGAAGTCTCTGTTCTTCGTTATATGCTGGAACTATTAATGACAAATACTTCTCAGCAGGCTCGGTAA
>NC_025689.1:4461110-4491400 GCF_000633955.1 Camelina sativa | reverse complement strand
CTCCAATATCATAAACCGGAGTAAAATCCGGTTTGAATATCCCCCAATTTCTCTCGCAGGTTGGACCAGGTTTCCCATCTTCTTTGAACAATGCGAATATGAAGATATCGACGTGGCGGTTGGGCATAAGCGGTGTCCCTATAACATTTGCACGTTTGATGATATTGCGGTTGTACCGTGCAGCGTTTTGAGGTGAGCACCATTGAGCGTCACATGCGGTAGGCCAACCGGTCTCTCCTATAGCCATATCTACGTCCCCATAACCAATATCCTTCATAGCAGAATACATTGCATCCATCATTGCGTCAAACAAGTTGTTGTNACATTCTTGTTTGCTCCCCCAAAGATTTCAGATCCGTTTTGCTTCAAAGATAGTGAAGAAGAAGAAGAGAGATCGAAACGAAACCAATCCGTGAAGATTAAGCAAAGAAGAAAAGCTTTTAAAAGTCTCTCTAATGATTAATCCGTGAAAACAAAAAAAAAATGGTTCAATCCCTAAAATTTCATCAGAGATTACCCAATTCGGTTTACGTACCGGTTTGATCAATGTCTTATTTGAACAAACCGAATACTAAACCGAGTATGCGTCTGTATTACGTTTTGACTTATATATTGCACAATCTGTTTGATTTTCGAGTTTCAAAAACAATTTTTTTTTTTTTTTACCATACGTCTTATAGTTATTAAAAATATAATGAAAATTAAATTAAGATAGCGACAAATAAAATACAAACGAGTACATAATAAGAAGAACAAAGAAAAATTGATTCTTCTTATTTCGAAATCAAAGGATGTTGTTTTATTAAATTTTTCTTCAGANTTACAATTATGCGTCTGTAGTATGCATAAATAAGGCTTGTGCTACTGTTTTTGCAAGAAGCAAACTTTTAACGAGTGTAAGCAGAGACACAATCTTCAAAAGAAGCAATTATAAGAATTGAAAGTATTTTTAACTTACTCCATTGTTTCTTCAAGAGCTGCAGGAAGTCTCTGTTCTTCGTTATATGCTGGAACTATTAATGACAANCATGTTGCTGGTCCGGATCTAAAAGTGCATCTGTCAGTGCTCGGGTTTATAGTACTGACGGTACCACTACCCTTGAAATCACAAGCGTCTTCTGTGTATCCTTTGCTCGCGTAATAAGCGTCCATAACGTACGAGGATCGACTACTAATGTTGTTGTTATCAAAACATATGCCACCAGGTGAGATTGCACTACAATCAATACCTTGGCTGCACACCCAATCTATATTCGCTTGTAGTTGNCATTGTAATGGAACCAGTAATCGTTCTCGCAGAGCCACTAACCTAACAAGTCTGTATCTGGAAGAGACAATCCATAACCTAAGAGCTAATCTAGCACTANACTTTAGCCATACACCATTTCCCGCTAGTGCTTGGTGTGTCCTCTGTTGGTATATTGCATGTGCTAGTGCTTGGGTTTTTAGTAGTTACGATACCACTACCCTTGAAATCACAAGCGTCTTCTGTGTAACCTTTGCNCCAAACCAAAACGCAACATTTGATACAGAAACAGTTCACCCATAAAACTAATACTACGATTAATCAAATTAGACGATACCGGTTTTAAAGATTTCGGATCTTCGAGTGTAGTCACCATCTCCACAGACCTGGGAAAAAAATCCAAAAAAAAAACACAAATAAATCCAAATGTTTTATACCCAGAATTCGGAGTTAAGATAAGGTAATAGAGGCGAAGAAAGAGAAACACCGACGTACACGTTACTGAGTCTNGTCTGTTGCTTCTTCTTTAGCCATACACCATTTTCCGCTCTTGCTTGGTGTGTCTTCTGTTGGTATATTGCATGTGCTAGTGCTTGGGTTGGAAGTAGTGACCATGCCAGTACCACTAAAGTTACAATCATCATCAGTGCCTTTATTGCTTTGGTAATATGCGTTCATAGCGTACGAGGCTCGACTCTTCATGTTGTTATTATCAAAACATACGCCATTTAGTGAGATTGGCTTACAATCAATACCTTGGCTGCACACCCAATCTATATTCGCTTGTAGTTGTTCGTTTGTCGCTTCTTGTTTAGCCATACACCATTTTCCATTGTGGCTCGGTGAGCTCCGTGGGCTCGGTGAGCTCCATGGGCTCGGTGAGCTCTGTGGGCTCGGTGAGCTCCATGGGCTTAAACCGCTTTTTAGGACTCCAATATCATAAACCGGAGTAAAATCCGGTTTGAATATCCCCCAATTTCTCTCGCANTTTTTGAGTGATTGGATATGATTGTAATAGTAAAATTTAGAAGATAGTTATTATTTGTTAAAAAAATTGTGAAGTTATCCTAAATTAATACTTTGGTAAACTAATTAATAATCTTTAGAAATTAATAAATATTTTCCGGTCCCAAGTTAGGCCAATATAATTTTGGACACATATCAATAATATATAAAGATAATTTTTTTTTTGAAAATTCTTTATGAAATATATGGTCTCATCAATAATATAAATTAATAATTATATAAAATTATCAAAAGATAAGTATATATATATACTAGATAAGGACCCGTCCGATGTGTGGGTTTAAAGTTTTGTAAAATAAAATAAAATTTAATAAAAATATATTAAAAGTTGTTGTACGTTATTTATAAGTTTTATTTTTTCTATAATATACTGATTTATATCCATTTACAAATCTTTTATATATGTTACAGTTACCATTAAAAATGTATTTTTTTACATCTAAATATATTGTATGTTATAAATATATTCTTTACCACCACCTTAGAAAATGTCTGTATGAACACATTAAGCCAACTATTATGTCTTTTTACTTTCATTTTTGCATATTTTTTTGAATTATAAAATTATTGGCTTAAAAAAACATTTCAAAAAAAATATATATTACATAGTATACTAATCAATGATGTGTCATCACAATAGTGTATGACCAACCATGGAGAGAACACTGGCTCCGCCCTCCTCCCTTATGGAGAGAATCTTGCGTCCAACCTCCTCTACTATATAGAGAACTTTGGCTCCACCTTCCTCCCTTCAGGAGATAACCTTGCATCCAACCTCCTCCACCTTCTTCCCTTGGGGAGTTAACCTTGCATCCAACCTCCTCCACCATAGAAAGAACCTCGATTCTGCCCTCCTCATGTATGGAGACAACATCTTCACGTCTTTTAGCTACCTAAAAATGGCTTGTTCCAACAACTAATGAAATTAAAGACTCTTTTCTAATGTCACAAAATCTTTTGATAGTAACTAATGTTAAAATTTCCATTGTATTTGTGGAAGTGTCTTTGAAACACCATTATGTAGCATTTGTCTCTGGAACGTCATGACTGTCACTTTGCTTAGTGAGCCCCATGCCCACTCCCAGTTCATGGACCACCTTCCTCAGTGGGTCCCACATCTACTCTTGGGCTCCTGACCCACCTATATCCGGCGGCCGGTTTGTTACGTCTGGCAGGCTTTAGATACTTGTTTACCGACCCTACAAATCACCATATGATATTTTCTTGTGTTTTGTCCTCACTCGCACAGTTCCAACAATCACTTCCAGAAAGGTCATCCATCCTGAAACTACTCCAGCTCAGAATCCTTGATCGAAAAGATAAGTGCACTTTGGTGACATAGGTTGCCAAATTAATTCTTTTAAACATATCCGCAAACCAGAGTGTCACAGTCACTGAACTCCTATGGATCTATCAACAACAATTTATATTTTTCCAATCTATCTATTTATGTTTGCTGTAAGCTCTTTTAGATACGTCTTATAGTTATAGTTATACTTGTAGTTATAGTTATACAATACGTTTTATAACAATTTTTAATTTTATTATAGTTATACATATATAATGAAAATTAAATTAAGATATGTCGAGAAATAAAATACAACTGAGTATATATATATATATATAGTTATATACATAAGAAGAACAAAGAAAAATTGATTGTTCTTATTTCGAAATCAAAGGATGTTGTTTTATTAATATTTTCTTCAGAGCGTTACTTCATGTTGCTGGTGCACCGGAACTAAAAGTGCATGTGGGAGTGCTCGGGTTTATAGTAGAGACGATACCACTACCCTTGAAATCACAAGCGTCTTCTGTGTATCCTTTACTCTCGTAATAAGCGTTCATAACATACGAGGATCGAGTCCACATCTTCTTGTTGTCGAAACATATGCCACCAGGTGAGATTGGCTTACAATCAATACCTTGGCTACACACCCAGTCTAAATTCGCTTGTAGTTGTTCGTCTGTCGCTTCTTCTTTAGCCATACACCATTTCCCGCTAGTGCTTTGTGCGTCCCCTGATGGTATAGTGCATGTGCTAGTGCTTGGGTTTGTAGTAGTGACGATACCACTACCCTTGAAATCACAAGCGTCTTCTGTGTAACCTTTGCTCACGTAATAAGCGTTCATTACGAAAGTGGATCGACTCTTCATGTTGTTGTTATCAAAACATATGCCACCAGGTGAGATTGGATTACAATCAATACCATTGCTGCACACCCAATCTATATTCGCTTGTAGTTGTTCATCTGTCGCTTCTTCTTTAGCCATACACCATTTTCCGCTAGTGCTTGGTGTGTCCTCTGTTGGTATATTGCATGTGCTAGTGCTTGGGTTGGAAGTAGTGACCATGCCGGTACCACTAAAGTTACAAGCATCATCAGTGCGTTTATTGCTTTGGTAATATGCGTTCATAACGTACGAGGCTCGACTCTTCATGTTGTTATTATCAAAACATACGCCATTTAGTGAGATTGGCTTACAATCGATACCTTGGCTGCACACCCAATCTATATTCGCTTGTAGTTGTTCGTCTGTCGCTTCTTGTTTAGCCATACACCATTTTCCATTGTGGCTCGGTGAACTCCGTGGGCTCGGTGAGCTCCGTGGGCTCGGTGAGCTCCGTGGGCTCGGTGAGCTCCGTGGGCTCGGTGAGCTCCGTGGGCTCGGTGAGCTCCGTGGGCTCGGTGAGCTCCGTGGGCTCGGTGAGCTCCGTGGGCTCGGTGAGCTCCGTGGGCTCGGTGAGCTCCGTGGGCTCGGTGAGCTCCGTGGGCTCGGTGAGCTCCGTGGGCTCGGTGAGCTCCGTGGGCTCGGTGAGCTCCGTGGGCTCGGTGAGCTCCGTGGGCTCGGTGAGCTCCGTGGGCTCGGTGAGCTCCGTGGGCTCGGTGAGCTCCGTGGGCTCGGTGAGCTCCGTGGGCTCGGTGAGCTCCGTGGGCTCGGTGAGCTCCGTGGGCTCGGTGAGCTCCGTGGGCTCGGTGAGCTCCATGGGCTCGGTGAGCTTCGACCGCCTTTTAGGACTCCAACATCATAAATCGGAGTAAAATCTGGCTTGAATATCCCCCAATTTCTCTCGCAGGTTGGACCAGGTTTCCCATCTTCTTTGAACAATGCGAATATGAAGATATCGACGTGGCGGTTGGGCATAAGCGGTGTCCCTATAACATTTGCACGTTTGATGATATTGCGGTTGTACTGTGCAGCGTTTTGAGGTGAACACCTTGGAGCGTCACATGCGGTAGGCCAACCGGTCTCCCCTATAGCCATATCTACGTCCCCATAGCCAATAGCTTTCATAGCAGAATACATTGCATCCATCATTGCGTCAAACAAGTTGTTGTATGTGTGTTTCGTATTGGTATCCGTTACTTCATTTGCTGGACCAAATATTGCGTAATTGACATTGTTCCGGTCCATTGTGAAATAAGGGTAGGGGTTGAACATGAACGGGGACTTAGCTTGACGATGGAACTCCAAGATCTTTGTAAAAAACTCTTTTACATCTTCACGAAATCTGCTCTGGCTTGGTGCATTATGGTTAAGAGATATATTATATGCATGTGGAGTTGTCACCTGCAGTCAGATAATGGAGGATTTACATTTTGTTGATAGTAATAACAAATAACAATGTAAATTCGAAGTATATATAAGATAAATATGATTTTTGCTCTCGCTGTTTTCTGATCATCGTGACTTGACACTAACCTTAATATATTCGAGACCGGAAGCTTTCAAAGCTTTGTTAAGACTTTGCATGGCTGGCACAAGATTTGATATCAAGTTATTGTCATTACTAGCAAAAATCTCGTTTCCGACACAAAGGTATTTGAACTTGATCTGCTTATGAAACGGCAAGACATTGGCAGCGACCCATTGACGAGCATTTGCAACGTTGACCATCGCAGGAATGTTACCATTGGGGACCATAATGGTGACGTTGATTTCACTGCCCGCTAGGGCTCGGAGGATGTTGGGATTCGCATCATAGATCTTGACACTGTCAAAATTTGTCTTTGTCCTGATGAAGTCAACCACTTTTTGCGGCGGTTGAAGCTTCCCTAGTGTTCCGTAGTTGATACCAATGGCCGAAGTGACGGCTAAGAGCTGAAAGATGACGGGAGCGACTATGAGGAGGAAAGGGAGAGTAGAACACCGTGTCGTTTTGGCCATTGCTTAATTGTTTGGAAAAAAAGATAACAATGATTCGTTTGGATAGTGAAGATTAGGCTATATGCATGCGTATTTATACTAATGTTGATTCTCAATTTCTATGAAATCTAGTGAATTTAAATTGTTTAGGATATAATTTTATCAGTAGAACATAGATGAAGATGATTAAGCATGAACTTGGCCTTTATAACCGGACGGAAAGAAATTGTATCAAAGTAATTTAGGTTGACAATATTATAAGAGGATAATCATATATGTGTGCATCTATTATTCTTTCATGGTCACTTAAGGAAACAAGAGTTAAATGGAATATAATTTGGATAATATGTATCATATGAAGATCTTATGCATCAAATGTAAACATCTGTTACCATTTCATGAATTTATTGAAAATAAGATAAATATAACTGGATTCTCTTTAACATATCTGTCTTAATTTATTTATGGATAAAGTACAAATTTTGAGTGTTGGATATGATTGTAATAGTAAAATTTAGAAGATAGTTATTATTTGTTAAAAAAATTGTGAAGTTATCCTAAATTAATACTTTGGTCAACTAATAATCTCTAAAAATTAATAAATATTTTCTGGTCCCAAGTTAGGCCAATATAATTTTGGACACATATCAATAATATATAAAGATAATTTTTTTTTTTGAAAATTTTTTATGAAATATATGGTCTCATCAATAATATAAATTAATAATTATAGAAAATTTTCAAAAGATATGTATATATATATAAACACTTTTTATTAGAGCTCATTTCTAATATTTTTACTATATCAAAAATATATGATTATATAGTAAGATTAGTTATAACAATTAAATTTTATTTTTAATATTTTCTGAATTTTTTTACCAAATTAGAAAAGTCTATATAAATTAATTATCGAGAAATTAAAACTTCTATAAATTAAAAAAAATTTATGGACCCAAATTATTATTTTATAGATGTTTTACTGTATGTATATCACAATTCACAATGGGTGTGAAATGTGAATATTAAAAGAAACATTGATCATAACAGTGATTTTTTTGGTAATCGAAGACACAACAACAAGAGGAAGAAAAAAAAACCCAAACAGAAACATGCTTTTAGAACAATTTCTCCCAAAGGCGAATCGTACAACTGAGGAAAAATATAATATGGTTTACCTGACGTGTATTACTTCGTATATTAGCTTCTTTCGTATAAAGCCTAAATTTGGCTATTATTGTGTAACCCCCAAATGAATCCATATGAAAACAAAAAAAAAAAAAACATTTCAGCCGCAAAAAATATTACACTCAAAAACGACGACTCAACAGAGCAAAATTCTTTGGCCTCTTGATGCCCCAAAAACACATCTGTACAAATCTCTTCAAGGAGCATGAGCCCCTTGAATTCTTATCTTGTCGGGTTTGTTCCTGCGGCTAAAACCGCTCTTCTTCTTCATGAATCTCTCAGACTCTTGTTCAACTTGGAGAGCAAACTGAAGCCTCTTTAAATTCTCAGCACACTGGCGGTGCATTCCTGGTAAGAACATTCCAGGACCTTGTTGATCGATCGGACCGAGATGTCTTTTGTGGGGTGAATGCCATTTGGACCGCAGGTAGTTCAGAGATCTCCATGGAGGCAACGGCATTGAATTCTGCTTTAAAGAGAATTTGGCTGCATCGACCATTACTTGGAGGAACTGGTTTAGTCTTGCCACGGTTCCTACATAGACCACAGGGAGTCTTTCCATTATCCGTTGGTAAGAATCCACTGCTCGGGCGATTTCAAAGTGACTTCTGAAGTCAATGTCAACAATCAGACGATCATCTTGGCCTACTTCAGTGTCACTCAAAATGATATCTATATATTCATTATCTCCTGCAAATTTCATAGAAGTCACATAAAACATATCAATCTCTAAGTATCTTCTATGCCAAAAATGAAAAACCATAGAAGGAAAAAAAAACATACCACCAGGAACTTTGCCACCGCCTTGCCATCTAGCAGAACAAACAGCAGCATCATATCCAGAAAGTCTCAAAAGCTTAGCAAGGTAAAACCTGATGCAACTGGCATTACATGTACCAGACTTCACAGAGTGAAGATCTTTCTCCTTAATAGTAAGCATCAGAGTCCGAACCGCGGAGAGAACCTCAGTTTCGTGTTGAGCCACAGAGTACTTAAGATACTGCAGGAGGTACACAAACAGAGAAATCTAATTCAATAAAATGCTCTCCACCTATCCCATGAAACCATAAAAAATACCAAAACCATGCTTTCCTTCATACACGAACCACATACATCAACACTGTAAACATGAAAAAGCTACCATTCTAACAAATCCATGATAATCTCTGAAATACTTTATACGAGAGTGGCCAAGACTGTTTATGAAAAAGGTGCTCACCACCTTCCTTAGAAAAACTAGTCTCAATATTAGGATTATGTGACATAATGTACGCTTCCTAGCAACTGTATACAGAGCCAAAGCTACCATTTCCAAGTTCAATGATCACAAAAACCAAAACCAAACACAATCACACAAATCAACCATCTATATAACTCATCTAAATGTATCATACTAAACCTAATTCGAGCATCATCACAACACTATAATCAACCTTCTAATGATCCCAGATTATATACAGGAACACACCGTTGAATTTTAAGGATAATCAAATCGTTCGTGAGATGTAGTTGATGATACCTGAATCTTATCGGAAAGGTAAGAAGGATCAGGAAATCCAGAATCGCTGTCGCTGCTGCACCAGGAATCAGCAGCACCACCGCTACCACCACCTCCGGTCTCGATAAAATCAGTAACCATGAGACCTAGGTCACGTTCACCATCGTGGCTAAAATCTCTCCCTTGATTCCACAATTCCTCCGCCCTCAAATCCATCCCCATCGTTTCCTTAATTCGATTTCTCTTTCTCTTCTCGAGGTAACCCCAAAAAAAAAATTCAAATCCAGAAACTTATTGCGAAAATTCAATTGAAATGAGTATGTACAATAATAATAACAAAGAAACGCGTTTCGTTCCTCTTTCACGAGTCTTGTGTGATTGATTTATTAAGAGAGAGGGAGATACAGAGAGAGAGAGCTTGAAGGGTTCTTTTAAGCGAGAAAAGAGAAAAAATTCCAGAAAGATAGGCGAAAAGGAAGATGAAGCGAAGGAGAGGTTAATATAATACTCTCTGTAAATGACTAAACTGCCCTTATCAACTTAAATGATAAAAAAAAAAAAAAAAAACTATAAACGAATCGAAAAGATAATAACAGAAAAAAAAAAAAAAAAATGAACCAAGACAAGACAGTGGATATGATAATATTCATTTACCTGAAAAACTAGAATTAGTTTTTAACTTATCTCAATATCTTTAAAACAGAGCGATGGTGTAGGGGTAAACAGGTAAAACTGAAACTGAGGTGGAGGTGGAGCGTAGAGGACAATCTTGAAATTAAAAGTTTGGCTTGGGGACGAAGTTAAAAGGTGGCTTTTTTAAAAAAACTAGCTGACTCGGACTTTATCCATCTAATTAATACCAAAATATTAAAATGCATTCTTATTTCCTTGTTTAAAAAGTTTATAGTATTGATAAGTTAAAAGTTAAAACATATGGTTTCAATTCAAAGTGGTATACTATGGTTTTTTTTTTGTATCTGATTCTTAATTGCTTTGATTTTCTTTACACTTTTTTTTGTATTGCTTTACATTAAAAATAAAAATAAATTATGAATAACAACTTATTTCAAACAAATTGAGAAACTACTAAAAAAAATGAGGAACATGGAAACCAAAAGTATATTAAGCCTTTACTTTCTTTATTCATGGGCCTTTTGGGCCTGTGTGCATATTACTTACTAATATCCAAACTGAATTGTCAATATATACCCATAACCCAATTTTTGGACACGACCAAAATAATTAAACCGTTTTTTTTTTTTTTTTTTACTAAATATTTTAAACCTGTGTGCTCATAATTTACTTTTAGAATTTATAACTTTTCCATAAATTGTGGAAAAAGTTATTTGTAACATCGCCTTTACGATTCAACTGGAGACATTTACATATACATACTCTTGAAAGATCATATATGAATACTGTATATGGATACAAAGATATGTATGGATATCAGAATTTTATTTGGAATCATGTGTTACAACAACCGACATGTAAATTTTATTTTTGTAACAGTTAAACAAACAAATATCGACATCTCAGCTAGAGAAATCAAATCTAATGTAAACTTATATGTAAGAGAGAACAAGAAAAGCTAAAGAATTTCTGAATTTAGTGTATAGAAAGGCGTCTCTTTATAACCAGAACAAAAGGTGAATTTTAATTTGTAGCAAATGTGTGGAAGACAGGGCAAAGTCCAAGTGGGTGCCTCCGTACGTCAAAGTTGTCCAACCCGTATTATCGAAAATAATCTTTCTTAAAGAAAAGTTTTTGGATTCAAAAGTCCAAGCCATACCAAACAAGACAACGACGTATAAAACAATACGCGACTCATAAATTCAAAAAAAAAACCTACCACCCAAGTCAAACCTATATTCCATTTTTATGAATTCCTGATTATTATGACTTTTTTATAATCATTTGTATTTATATCTCTTGGGTCAATGTATCTTGTATGTAAAGCTTCATATATCTAGAAAGAAAGAAAAAAAACCAGTTCCGTACGAGATAGAAAACGAAGTAAATGGACATGACATCTAGATTTTTTCATTGGTGTATGGTGGTGATTAGATTTTCGACAGTATATTATTCTACAGGTTAATTTAAGCAAATCATGGTACAAACATTAATATATAGAGCTATCCACATCTATTCAAACTGCACAAAATTTTTAATCTAATATTTTTTCTAGGGGATTTGGCCGGTTGTTAATTGGTAACTTTTAAGTGTTTTTTTTTTCTGCTTACACACACAAAAACCAATAAACGTCGAGTGACCAAATCAAACAACTTGTTACGATCGACAAACGTCATGTTCCGCTGTTTGTTTGTCGTCCCGTTAATGGTAATAATTCAGACACGCACCGTAGTAAAAAAACTGCACCCAAACAAGTAAATCTTGACTAAAAATGTCTTCTTTATTTGTCAGCCAAAAACGCTTAGGATATTGCCAAAAGACATTTTTTTTTTAAAATGGGTCACCATATCATNAAAAAAAACAGTTCCGTACGAGATAGAAAACGAAGTAATTGGACATGACAGACATCTCGATTTTTTCATTGGTGTATGGTGGTGATTAGATTTTCGACAGTGTATTATTCTACAGGTTAAGTTAAGCAAATCATGGTACAAACATTAATATATAGACCTATCCACATCTATTCAATATGCACCAAATTTTTTAAGGGAAAATTATAAATAAAGGAGTTTTTTCTAAAAATTTGGCCATCTACACTTTTTTCAAAATTGTCAATTGTGACGAAAATGCCCCTACTAATAGAAATAGTGAAGTTTTGAAAAATTTGAACCAATAAACAAACAGAAAACCCATGTTAGTATACAACTGTTAAAAAAAAAATTTGAAAAAAAAATGTTTTAGGTGTCAAAAATCAGTTTGTAAATTGCTGATTTCTGGTCTAAATTGTTTAGAATAGACTTTCTACGATTTTTTCTCTTTCTGAAACATTTAGATTGTTCATTCTACAGTTTGTACATGTTCTAAGAAGTTTAGACGAAAAATTTGTTCTAAAAATTTCAGAACCTGAATTTTGTATGTTCTACAAAATTAAGAATATGTATTCTACGTTTTTCTTCATTCTACATCAATTCAGAATTCGTTTTCTACGTTTTACCCTATATACTAAAAGAAGTAGAAGATATATCATAGAAATTTTTAGAATTTGTAATCTGTAAACCTTAGAATACCCTAAAATAGAAAGAAAATAAATTAAATAAGGAAAGTGAATAATTTTAAATATTTTTTAAATATTCTTAATTTATGGTTAAGATTTCGTAATTATTGTTTAGATTTGTTCTAATACATTTTAGAATGCGTATTCTAAATTATTTAGAAGATAAACAAATTAAGAAAAATCGACATTATACCTTAACGTGATCGATCACCATCTCTTCCACCTTCCACAAAAGCTTTCACTTACCTGTTCATGATGCAAATCTATGTTACTTGTGGTGTATGGACACTGGATGCCAAGAAGGAGTGGAGATTTATTGATGATGAAGAAAAACGTGCTAGATTACTGACTTTGCAACCCACTACATCTCTTGAAGAGTTGAAGGTTATGGTTTCAGAAGACTATGAAATAGAGCAAAATATGTTTGATGTGGAATTCAGTTATCTACCCACAGAGGTTAAAGTTGATTGTCCTCCTGTTGTTGTGACAAATGATAGAGGTATGAAAAATTTTCTTGCATATCTGAAAAAGATAAACATGATTCGGTTGTGTGTTACTTTCAAAAGAGTAGTTGATGGTGATAGGAGTAAAGTCCAGTTCGATCTGAATAAGTTCCCAGTTGATAGTAGCGATGGTTGTAATGTGGAAGTTGATGTGGGAAAATCAGTAGGTGTTATTTCAAGGAATTCACCAAAGCCGACTAATGATGTATTAGAAAAGCGTACTGATGCTAATCTTGTTGATGCTGCTGGTTTTAAGTTGGAAGATTCAATGGTAAAAAAGGGTGAATATTTCAGCAGTAAGGAAGCTTTACAGGCTACTATGGAAATGTATGCAATGAAATATAACTGCGACTACAGGATTACAAAATCTGATAAGAGATGGTGGTGTATACGCTGCATTGATAGTGTTTGTAACTGGCGTCTCCGGGCTGAGTGTTTACAAGCGTCTACATATTTCAAAATCAACAAGTTTGTGGGTAACCATACATGTGCCCCTTCAAAAAAAAACTCCTTTTGTAGGATTCCATCTGCAAGAACAATTGGACATCTCATTAAGCAAAGCTATGAGGGTGTGAAGGAAGGTCCTAAACCGAATGATATAGTTAATATTATTCGTTCAAGGTACGGCTGCGAGCTAACATATCACCAAGCTTGGGAGTCTCGGGAGTATGCAGTTAACGAAGTTAGAGGAATTCCTGAGAAAAGTTATGGTAAGATTCCAAAATACTTGCACATGCTACAAGAAGCGAATCCTGGTACGTTCACGAATTATGAAATTGACTTTGAGGGAAGATTTAAATATCTATTTATTTCTTTTGGTCAATCAACAAGAGGGTTCTACAAGTCAATGCGGAAAGTGATAGTAGTTGATGGTACATTTTTGAAGAATAAATACAAAGGGGTTCTCCTAGTTGCTACAGCTGTAGATGGTAACTCCAATTTGTATCCAATCGCATTTGGAATTGCTGATTCTGAGAATGATTGTTCATGGGAGTGGTTTTTTATGCAACTTAAGATGGTTATAGCTGATGAAGAAGGTTTATCATTTGTGTCAGATAGAGCTACATCGATTGCTAAATCAATTGGAAACATCTATCCATTGGCTAAACATGGTATTTGCATCCACCACTTGATTAGTAATGTGATAACATATCATAAGGGCAGAGGTGTCGCTGGTAAGGTTGCAAAAGCATCAAAAGCTTATAGAGTTGCTGAGTTTGAGAAAGAGTTTGGGCGAATTAATAATATTAGTCCTGCTATTGGAAGTTATCTAGAGGAAGCCGATGTGACAAAATGGGCTCGCTGTCATTTTCCGGGTTATAGGTATGATATTAACACCAACAATGCAGCTGAATCAATCAATGCTGCTTTGAGGACACCCAGAGAGTATCCAATAATTCCTTTGTTAGACAGCATCAGAGAAATGATGACACGCTGGTTTTATGAGAGTAGAGAGTTAAGTGCAAAGCATAAAGATCCTTTAACTGTTGAGGTGGAGAAAAAGATTTCAAGAAGAATAGTGAAAGGTAAATTCATGAACGGTTATTTGATGAGCAGATCGCAGATCCAGGTTAAAGGTAATGGAGTAGACTACATTGTTGACTTAGAAAGAAGGACTTGTTCATGTGGAAAGTTCAGCATCCAAAAACTCCCTTGTAGACATGCTATAAAAGGAGCTTTTGATATAGGCAAGGATCTATATCCTTATGCTGATGATGTGTATACCACTACTGCATGGAGATCGCAATATGAGGAAACTGTTAATCCAATAGGTGTTCCTGAAGAAGAATGGCGAGTCCCACAGTATGTTGAAGATGCAAAAGTTCGACCACCTGAAACAAGAAGACATCCAGGACGGCGAAGAAAAAGAAGATATGAATCCGCTGAAGACAAGATAAAATCATCACAAAACTCACAAGGGTCAAAGAGACATAAGTGTGCGCGGTGTGGCAAAGAAGGGCATAACAGAACGACCTGTGATATCGTGATATAACAATGGTTTGTGCATCAACTTAAGATTCCTGTTTTTGAATTTTTGATTTCACGGCAGCTGCTTTGTGATGAATGATGGTGTTTGATGGTTTTTATTTTCGATTAATAGACTCATTTGTTTTGAAATTCGTTGATGGTGTTGATTTAAGACATTTGAAGTACTCATGTGTTTTGAAATTCCTTGATGGTGTTTTCTTTCAATCAAACTTTCATTAAAACCAGAGTACAAAAAACAAGACTAACAAAAAGTGTTAAGCATAACAACAAAATACAGAAAGCAAAGACATCATATCATCTTCTTATAAAGCCAGGCCATTGAAACTGCCAATACGACTAGTACACAAATCCTCTGCTTGTTCGACTTCTCCATACTCTCTTTCGCAACCATTAGCTCTTGCCTGATGATCTCAATCATATTCTTCTCCATCTTTTCTTCCATCTCCTTCACCATCTCCTTTTGGAGCTCCACATTGTTTGTTACCATCTTTTTTAGGTCCTCTAAGAGTTGGTTTTGTTTGCTTTCAACCATCCTAATCTCCTCTAGAACAGCATCATCAACCCAACGGAACATGTGTTTCTCCTTCTTCTCCTAAAATCATTGTTTGAATAACAATATTTAATAAATTTCAGCTATTGTGATGAATAACGACAGATAAAAGTAAATTACCTTCACACCAACAACACATCTGTAAAATCTTCTACAGGGATTCTCTTCCGTCTTTGAGGTGTAGGTTCTAATCTCTCCACCACACCAGCATCTACACGGAACTCCTTAAAGAAGAGTCAATCCAAAGGTCTCTGTGAAGCTCTTGAAAGAAGAGTCAATCAACTCCTTAAAGAACCGCTTCATATCATCTCCACAAGAACAATGTGAAGTTGATGCTATCTGATTTAAGACCATTCTTTTCCGTGTCTCTGCTCCATGGTCAACTAGCTTCTTCTTCCTCTTCTTTAAGCTAGACACTTCTGGGATATCAGCTTGCTTCTGACCACTCTCCTCTCCAACCGAAACTTCATTGTCCCCTCCAACAGTCTGAGATTGTTCCACACCAGCATCCTCAATGTTATCATCTTCCACACCATATCCTTCGACACTCTCCCAAATATGATCTCCAAAATCATAGTCAGATCTGATCAAAGCTTCCAAGTTGTCCACTTCACAATCTTCAATTTCATCACCCCTCAAAAATTCAATGGACTGCAATATATCAAAGTTTCCAGTGGAGGAAATGCATGAATAAACAACATCCTGACAAAACAAAAACAAAGAAACTAATTAAAAAAAAAACTCAATGTATTCGAATTTAAACTTAAAAGAAAAAAGAAGAAGTCAACTGACCTTGTGTCCAATTGATTTCTCTAAAAGGAGGAGCTCATCATATGATACTTTAGCAGCACCTTTCCAATTAGAGATTCGGCTAAGTGTAATCTCTGTGTCAATCTTCTCTCCCATAAGTTGTCCAATAAGAGGAATGGCTTC
Organism: Camelina sativa; assembly: GCF_000633955.1. Taxonomy (NCBI): domain Eukaryota; kingdom Viridiplantae; phylum Streptophyta; class Magnoliopsida; order Brassicales; family Brassicaceae; genus Camelina; species Camelina sativa. Next base: position 4,475,131 of record NC_025689.1, on the reverse strand, counting down.
CATAACCCAAACTTGAAGAGCATATGAGAAACCATTGAGGATGTAACTAATGGGGTTCTTCAGTTTCTTTCTTGCTTCCACTATAGAGCTAACTAAATGGTCAAAAGCTACAAGACCCCAAGGATAAGTCCTAACCTTCTCTAGATCCATGACCAGCTTGATGTATGAATGTGGTATAGCTTTCTTCTCATCCTTAGCCACTACCAACCCAGCAATCACACAAACATACACAAACCGAATTCTATCTTCTTGTTTTCTCCATGATGGAGCTGCTTCAAGGTGGGTCTTCATCAAGTTTTGAATGGTAATGATACCACCTCTCTTCAACAATTTGCTCCAAAACCCATTATCATCTGTCCAACTCTCTGAATCATGACTGAAATCGGCTGAGTACTTAAGACCAGTAACTGCATGGAATTCTTGCATTGAGAATCTAAGCGGCTTCTTACCAAACACAAACCACAGCTCATGTCTTCTCTTAGTCACCAACTGCCTACACATGATGCTGTGTATCAACCGAGCTGAGTACCCAAGACCATTCTCATACAATGCAAATACAGATGCGAAAACTGGATCACCCTTCACAATCTCATACTCTTCTGGTAATGCCTTCTTGATTTTGTGTAAGATTGACATTCGACAAGTGTTATTTATCTGCCCAACTTGTGGCTCGCTTCCATCTTCCATAAGCCGTTTAGGGTACTTCTTTTCCATTCCTGCCGAGAAAAGTAAAAAATGAATTAGTATAAATTAGCCAAAACTGAAATAAATCAACAAAGATATGAGACTTCAATTTTGCAAAACAAAAAAAAAACAGATTACTAAAAGTATGATTTATAAGTCCATAGAACCAATAGAGTCAATCCATAAGCCCAATAGAACCAATAGAGTCAAACACTAAAGATTACTAAAGCTATGATTTAAGAAGAAAAAAAATCTGTTTATGTTTATTAATCATTTAGATGCAACATACGCAAAAAGGAAGCAAACCGTGAGATGATGCTTACTCAATTTCTTGAGATAGTGTATTTGTGTAAATATAATGCTTATAAGGTCAACAAACAAGATATAATTTCTACCAAACAAGCATTTAGTTTAAGAAAATACAGATTACTAAAGCTATGATTTAAGAACAAAAAAACTTTGTTTATTAATCATTTAGATGCAACACATGATTTTAAAAACAAAAACATTTGGAAAAAGGAACCAAACCGTGATTCCAGATATATAAAACCCAAAAAATAATTCACAGTTGAATAAAATGATTCACAAGTAACATACGCAAACCTTTTTTATCTGGCATAAATGAAAACTAAGACTACTAATCATTTAGATGCAAACAGGAACTTGAAATAAAAAAAAAGAAAAGAACAAACGAGATACGATTTAAAAAAAAATCACGGTTCTTACTTGTATCAGAATCTGATGGTGCTTTTGTTGAGGACATTGACAAAAGCTCCTTATGATCCAATTCTGCTCTCAGCCAAGGTCAATCTCTGACAAATATAATTGACTGCAAAGAGAATATAAAGAGGGTCATGACTGATATAGAGAAGCAGTCAATAAATCCATATGATTAATGCAAACTTTTTCAAACATAGCTAAAATCAAGAGATGTATGCAAACTTTTTAACTAAATGATGATAAAAACAAAACAACGTTACAATCTGTTGCTGCTACAAGTGTGGATACGCTTCAATCAACACCCTAATCACTCATATCTAAGCTCATATCACCCTACTTAGAATCAAACAAACTAAGAAAAAGAAGAAACGAAGAACTTTATATGAAAAAGAGATTTATGCAAACTTTTTCACTAACCTTATCGTTCAAAAAAAGTGTTCACAAATGTTTCGATCATCACTCTTGTTCTTGTTAAATAGCTTTATCGATCTTGTTTCATCAACCCTGGTACACAATTTTCACTTTAAAGTCAATAGAAAACAAAAAATAATAATCCACATGCAAAAAAAAATCAAGAATTATATGGTCAATATGCTAAACGGAACTAAAACTATGATGTTCTATAAAAAAACTTTGATGTTCATTTGAATTCTGGATTGAAATAGAGATTACAAAAGAATAAAAGTTAAAAATTACCAAAACAATTCCACAATTAAACATACCAAATTCGATAAACATGGAGTCATGATTAAGAGAAATCCAAACTGAAAATTTGATAATTTACTTATCATTAGACAATTCTAGATTGAAATCGAGATTAAACAAGGACAAAATTTAAACATGAAAAAAAAAAACACAAATTAACTTACCCAATTCGATCGACAAGGAGCAATGGAGAAGAGAAATTCAACCGGATTGACCTTGAGATAGTGAAGAGGAGACCACCAAAACGACTAAGAAGCAGATGGATAGAAGGCGGAAGACAGTGAAGATGGATAGACGGCGGAAGACGGTGAAGAAATCAAATCGGCGGAAGATGGTGAAGATGGAGAGAGATGGTGACGATGGAGAAAGATGATGGTGAGATGGTCAAGATGGAGAGAGACGACGGTGAGATGGTGACGATGGTGAGAGACGACAGTGAGATGGTGACGACGAGATGGTGACGATGGTGAGATACGGCGGAAGGGTTTGTCGCGATTAGCCCTTTTGGGAAAAAAAATTAACCTTAATTGGTTTCCAATCGATCAATTTCCCTTATTTGTCAAAACCCAAAACACAACAATTTAGGCCCACTCGAAGCCCAAAAAACCGATTATTTGATGTCTTTTAATTTCATGAGACAAAAAATCAACAAAATATATCTGAAAAAACAATTAAGGGCATAATTGACTAATTTTATATCATAAAACCTATTTAACCAAACTTTTGAAAAAAATGTGTAGATGGCCAAATTTTTGGAAAAAACTACTTGATTTATAATTTTCCCATTTTTTAATCTCATTTTTTTCTAGGGGATTTGGCCGGTTGTTAAATGGTAACTTTAAGTGTTGTTTTCTGCTTACACACGCACAAACCAATAAACGTCGAGTGACCAAATCAAACAACTTGTTTACGATCGACAAACGTCATGTTCCGCTGTTTGTTTGTCGTCCCGTTAATGGTAATAATTCAGACACGCACCGTAGTAACAAAAACAGCACCCAAACAAGTAAATTTTGACTAAAAATGTCTTCTTTTTTTTTGTCAGCCAAAACGTTAAGGATATTGCCAAAGGACTTTTTATAAATAAAAAAATGGGTCACCACCATATCATTTTTGATCAAATAGAATCCAACGACCTTTATCTTTTCGCCGAACTATACACCTTTTTTTTTTTCTCTGTCCATTTGTTTGACTTTTTTTCCACACATCCACAAAGAAAAAAAAGACCATTCTCCTTCTTCTTCTTCTTCTAGTCACCCCCTCGTGCTTCTCATTAAAACACCAAACCCCAAAACCAAAACTTTGTTCTCTTTCTTCTTTCCTTTTGCCATATCTGTTCACATCTCTCTCTCATCTTTTATATCTTTTTCGTTTTTATGCCTTTGATGATCGAAAGTTTCTATATTTCTCTCTTTTTTCCTTCTCTGCTTACAACACAATCTGCTCAAGAAGCTAAAGAAGAACGATCAAGAATCAAAACGGACAAAACGAATCTGTTCTCTTAGCTAATGGGTTCTTGCTTCAGTTCTCGAGTCAAAGCCGACCTCTTCCACAGTGGTACAATCTTTCTCTCTCCAACTATCAATTTTCAATTTTTTTAAAAACAAGAAAATCAAGAATTATGCATCTCTCTGTTCTACTCATCAAGAATGGAAATATCCGATTTTGATTTGGCTCCAATTTGAAAATGGTCTTTGTGTTGTGTAGGTAAGAGTAGCGATCTGTTCGGACTAAGTCTCTCGAGTCGGAAATCTTCATCGACTGTAGCTGCAGCTCAGAAGACGGAAGGGGAGATATTGAGTTCGACCCCTGTCAAAAGCTTCACCTTTAACGAACTCAAACTCGCCACCAGAAACTTCAGACCAGATAGTGTGATCGGAGAAGGTGGCTTCGGTTGTGTCTTTAAAGGTTGGTTAGATGAGACCACTCTTACTCCGACTAAACCTGGAACTGGTTTGGTCATCGCTGTTAAAAGGCTTAACAAAGAAGGATTTCAAGGTCACCGTGAATGGCTGGTACAGTTTTTTTCAAACTTGGAGTTATGTATTAAGTGTGAATGTGTGTGTGTTTTGTGTCTGATTTGTTGTGTTCTGTTGTGAATTCAGACTGAGATCAACTACTTGGGGCAAATGAGTCATCCAAATCTTGTTAAACTTATTGGTTATTGCGTAGAGGATGAACACCGTCTTCTTGTCTACGAGTTTATGCAAAAAGGAAGTCTTGAGAATCATCTATTCAGAAGTGAGTCTCTTGATCAATTCTATGTTTTTGTTTTGGTATTTAGGTTCTGATGAAACATGGTTTTGATGTAGGAGGTGCATATTTTAAGCCACTCCCTTGGTTTCTACGGATCAAGGTTGCGCTTGATGCAGCAAAGGGGATTGCTTTTCTTCATAGCGATCCAGTCAAAGTGATATACAGAGACATTAAAGCCTCCAACATCTTACTTGATGGGGTATGTTGAGAAATATATATTCAAATAAGTAGTTAGATGTCTTCAAAGTGTTTTACACTGATGACTTTGTTTCCCTTAAACAGGACTACAACGCAAAACTTTCTGACTTTGGTCTAGCTAGGGACGGTCCAATGGGTGATCTAAGCTATGTTAGTACAAGGGTCATGGGTACATATGGCTACGCTGCTCCCGAGTATATGTCATCAGGTAACAAAAATCTACCAATCCTCAAATATGAATTATGACTAGTTTGATCAAATATTCTAGAGCATATGGATAATGGTTTGAATCTTTGTTTTGTCTTTCCAATTTTGTAATCCTTTTCAGGTCATTTAAATGCAAGAAGCGATGTGTACAGCTTTGGAGTTGTGCTTCTAGAGATTTTAACGGGTAAACAAGCGTTGGACCATAACAGGCCGGCTAAAGAAGAAAACCTTGTGGATTGGGCTCGACCGTACCTCACAAGCAAACGGAAGGTTCTCCTAATCGTTGACACTCGGATAGACACACAGTACCTACCTGAAGAAGCCGTGAGATTGGCCAGCATTGCGGTGCAGTGTCTCTCATTCGAACCAAAGTCGCGCCCGACCATGGACCAAGTGGTCCGTGCCTTGCAACAACTTCAGGACAATTTGGGAAAACCAAGTCAGACCGATCCTGTTAAGGATACCAAGAAACTAGGTTTAAAACCTGGTTCCAAGTCATCCGAAAAACGGTTTACACAAAAACCTTTTGGCAGGAACCGTGTTTAAGCTTATACTTCTAAGATTAAGCTGGTAACTGATTTCCAGGATGGAACATTTTTCCGGTGGCTACTTGAAACTGCGTACATATCCGTTTTCAACGGATTGAACACAGTTCTGGACAAAACCGTGCATGTGGAGAATGATAACGGATGCATTACATTTTTCCGGTTACCAGAGAACATGTTTGGCCTTAGGCTTCCTTGTATGCTGTTTATATCGAGTGAAGTATATATATGATGAGGTCATTTTTGCCTCTTGTATTATAACGCTCTTTGTATTTTTGTTCCTTCAATTTTTTTCCCTAACCGTAATTTTGGATTCGAACTTTTTTTATATACAGTATATGATATATGATATTAGCCCAAAATACTAGAGGTTAAACTGATACAAATAATAACAAAAGTATTGGCTACTGAAAATTACACTACATATATTATTAAATAACGTATTGTATGGATGTAAAGTTATACAATAGTAAATTTATTTATCCCAACTAACCTTCTTAATCAAATTTGGAATGTCATTTAAAATCCAACCTTATGATATTTGCATCAAGTCAGAAACGAAAAGCAAAACACAACCGTTTTAACAATTTTTAATTGATGGCACAGGGTGTTTTACAAAATATAAACAAACTTTGATTTGGTTTCAGTTTTAACATTTTGGTATAATTCGGTCCAATTTCCCCGGTTCAGAATTACTGAAGTGCGAGTGAAGAATACGTGCCGGTTCTTGATTCTGCATTCAAACTGCGTGACGTTCTTTCGGCTTATCCGCTTAGTGAGCAAAAAAAACTAATCGAACTTGAAGAGAGAGTTGCAGAGAGGTTTTAGCCGCAGAAGAAAGGGTTTACTCTGTCTTCTTCCAACTTTGAGTAATCGAATTCGAAGCTATGATGACAACAACCACCAATACCATGGCTATGCTCCAAAACCTAGTCTTCTCTGTTCCCATCTCTCGTATGGTAGTGCGGCGTCACTCCTTCGCTACCGCCTTCGCCGCTGCCGCCACAACCGTCGTACCGTCTCCTAAACCGGCCTCAGCCAAACCGGCGCGTACTCCACACATTGACTCTCAGGTTCTCCTCGGAATGACGGAGCCTGAGCTTCAACAGCTCGCTATCAACCTCGGTCAAGTAAAGATCCAATTTTTTTCAATTTAAGAAGGATTCGGGTTTGATTTAGTCGATAAAGTTCTGATTTTTTTTAATTTTGCAGGAAGGGTACAGAGGGAAGCAGCTCCATCATCTTATTTACAAGAGGAAAGCTAGTAAAGTTGAAGACTTTAGCAATTGTGAGCAAATTCTCACTAAGTTCTTTATTTTATGAATATTTCATCTTTCTTGACATTAACCAATCTTCAATTTTATTGATGCTTTAAAGTGCCACAAACGTTTCGTAAAGAACTTGTGGATGGTGGATTTAAAGTGGGAAGATCACCCATTTACCAAACTGTTACCGCAACTGATGGTACCATTAAGGTAAACTTTGTGTGTCAATGTTTGAGATTTTTCCTTGCTTGAAGCTGTGTTTGATTAGTGTTTAAAGGTTTCCAATGTTTTGTTTTTCTTTCGTATAGTTGTTGCTAAAGCTTGAAGATAACCTATTGGTCGAAACTGTTGGTATACCTGTTCAAGAAGAAGAGAAGGGCATAACGCGCCTCACTGCCTGTGTCTCTTCCCAGGTGAATCTGACTTTCTTAGAGATTTATATTTTTGGCTTTGCCTAATTGAGTTTTAATACTGATGTCTTGAAGTTTTCTGCTTTAGGTTGGATGTCCTCTGCGTTGCTCCTTTTGTGCCACGGGAAAAGGAGGGTTTTCAAGAAATCTTCAGCGGCATGAGATTATTGAGCAGGTTTGCTTCTAGTACTACCTCTTGTTTTCTGCAGTTTATGGATTATGTGAATTGAAATATGTTCAAAAGAATCTTATTTGGAATGATGATCAAAAAGAGAGCATGGTTACAGATTTATGAATTTGTGGTTTAGTTCCAAGATAAAACACTTAGGCTCAGATCTTAAGTAGAATACCTTATGCAATGAAAAAGACTATTAATCTGATCCTAGATGTCTCATCATAGAGAGGCGTAAGTGTTTAGAAACAGATGTTTGTTCCCACTTGAAAGACCCGGGAGAAGAATTCTTAGTAAAAAATGTAAATGTGGCTTGTGTTTACAAGTGTAATTTTTTAAATCTCTAGGTGTTGGCTATTGAGGACGTGTTCAAGCATAGGGTGACAAATGTGGTTTTCATGGGAATGGGTGAGCCGATGTTGAACCTAAAGTCAGTGCTTGATGCTCATCGATGTATGAACAAGGTAAGCCATTTTTGCATTTTGACATAGTTCTTCTGTGTAGATATAATTGAAGTTCTTGCTAAGTATCTAGGCACTGTAAGTTAATTGGCAAGTCAACACAAAGACTTGACCATTAAAAAATCATGTTTCTAAGACAAATATATGATTTATTTCTCTGCATAATTGCAAAACAATAAGACATAGCACTCACTTGACAGCAGTATGCTTTTCTTTTACTTAGGACATTGAAATCGGGCAACGAATGATTACAATATCAACAGTAGGTGTTCCGAACACAATCAAGAAGCTTGCCTCTCATAAGCTTCAGTCGACCTTAGCTGTCAGGTGCGTCCTCACCTTTCATGTGTTGGTCAAAACTAAAATGATCTCTTCTACTTTACTTACCTTTCTTAGGTCAAGATACCCCAAACATATCATGAATTCTTAACTTCTAATCATGTAACATATGCTCTGGATCGATCAGTCACATCTTATTGATTTTCATGTTTCATATTATTTACTTACTCTTTAGCTGTTCTTTTGGTGAATCAGCTTACATGCGCCAAATCAGAGTCTCCGGGAGAAAATTGTACCAAGTGCCAAGGCTTATCCGCTGGAAGCAATTATGAAGGATTGTCGTGATTACTTCCAGGAAACAAATAGACGAGTCTCCTTCGAATATGCCCTTCTAGGTGTGTGAGCCTTGCAATGAACAAAACTTTTCTGTTTTGTCTTCCCACATTATATCACCTAATATATAGTTTAAAAAATGATATGATGCAGCTGGTGTCAATGACAAAGTTGAGCATGCGGTGGAACTTGCAGAGCTACTCCGTGAATGGGGTAAAACTTATCACGTAAATTTGATACCTTACAACCCGATAGAAGGATCAGAGTACAAGCGACCATACAAGAAAGCGGTATGTTACTAACCATTAAAGCCTACGCATTTGTGATTTTGGTGTTTGAATACAAATAAAAAGTTCCTTAAATCGCTTCTGTTAAACCAAAATGTGCAGGTCCTAGCGTTTGCAGCTGCATTGGAGTCACGTAAGATAACTGCCAGCGTCAGGCAAACAAGAGGACTTGATGCAAGTGCTGCTTGTGGTCAGCTGAAGAATAAGTTTCAGAAAAGCCCTGTAGTTACTGAGACGGATAGTCAAGAATCTCAGCCAGATGCAGAAGCTGTCGCGTGTTGATGTTAGGATTGCACAAATCTCTGGTTTTGCCATTGGATGGCTTTGTTCAACTTTGTTTTGAAAACTAGACAGGCATGACTCGATGACGAAAAAGTAAAATTTGCCTTTAAAGGTTTGGTCGGTCACTACAGCTGGGGATGAAGAGATTGAAGCACGTTTGAGAACTGACGACTCTTGACATTAGTTTTATATATGTTTTTGGCCTATATGTTTGTGATGTATACTTTGGTTTATTATAATTGTGACGAGGAAGCCAATTTAATAGTGTTATCCAGTGAACGATATTAACAGATCAAATCCATACAAACTTTAAATACATGACCTGAATTATCATATTTTCTCCTTAATACGCATATAATGTCGATCAATGGAGTATATATATGATTCTGGACAAGTTTACGAATGGGTAAAATAAAACTTATATAATTGATTGGAAGGTGTAACCAGAAACGATGATAAACATAATTTTCCTTTAAAAATGATAATATACAAAGTAAATAAACACAAATAAAATTGCAAGACAAATGTTAAAAATCATTATAAAAACAAAAATTACAAAACAAATGTATTAGAAAATACAGTTTGATTACAAATCAAAAGTTACAATTTTTTTTGCATATCCTAAAATATGATTATTATAAGAAACCTTGAGAGCAGTCAGCTGATATAAATAAGAATCCAGTTCTTTATAGAGTGGATTGCTCCTCAAATGTTGCAGTTATACCATTCTACTAACAACATGCTTTCACTCTATACAATCCAAGGTGTTTAGAAAATATAACTATTTTGCATATCCTGGAATATATCTAATAAATTTTCTAGTATTTCTTTACTAGAAAATACCACTACGCTATGTTGGACTTAGAATCCGCTATGTTGGACTTAGAATCCGCTATGTTGGACTTAGAATGGTGAGTGGTTAGATGTAAGTAAATGAAAAATTCGCTTGGAGAGAAAAATCACAACAAAACCTTGTTGGTTATCTTGGAAAGATATCTCAATATTCCGATGACACCAAAAACAATCGGGACGGACAGGACGAAAGAGACACACGGCTGGTGAAAATTGGGCCCGAACATGGAAAATAAGACCATGAACCTATAAGACAAGACCATGTTTTAGACGACGCTCGGCTCAGTAAACAAAACAAAAGAAGTAAATGAAAGTACCTTTCGATAAGACAAGACCATGACTCGATCTAACGGCGGGATCTGATCTTAGAACTCATCTCTGCTTTTGTGTCAAGATGGAGTTACAGATCGGCGCTCGTGTTTAACTCTTTTGTGTTTTTGACGTCAGGCTTTGCCGTTTTAGGTTTAGGTTTATGAGAGGTCGAGAGTTGGCTTTATATAGTCTCAAGGTAAGGTTTCCCTGTTGGATACCCTAATTTTTTTTTAATGTAAATAGTACAAAAGCCTTTTTCGATGAAACTGATGTACACTGTATTATATTATTTAAAGTTGGATATATTTTGTAAAAGCTATTTATTTATGTATTTTTTTTTTATAATTGGAAAAAAATATAATGACTCTTGACTTTTTCAGAAATAAATATTTGAAATTTTGTTCAATATATTTTGAGAATATTTATGTTTATAAAAAGAAAAATATATTAAAAAAGGAAACAAATTAACATTTTTATAACTGGAGAATAATATATTGATTATTGAGTTTTTCAGAAAAAAATATATTGAAATTTTAAAAAGAATATTTAAATAAAAAGGTAAAGGATATCAAAAAAAAAAAAGGATAGAAATTAATCTTTTTTATTTTGTAATTCCTTGTTGGAATAAGTCTTTTTCGGTTTCTCCGCTTCTCAATTTGAAAGGAGTAGTAACTTTATATTTTTATAAAATAAAATTTTCATTTCAGTTTGTTAGATGCTAGAATCCCATACATTTCACTTTTTACCATATACAGTATATTTCATTTTATTTAGAATATTCTGTACGATATATACGTGTGTGTGTCCAGTGTTATATTTAGCTACGTAACTGTTTGTAGTGAATTGGACAATAACACCTAAGGCCAAAGTCCAAAGTCCAAAGCTTTTCAAAAAAATAGTAAATTCAGATATATTTTTTTAACTAATTAAGTTCTAACTTGGAAATAAAGGATCTAGTGAGTTGACAGACACGATCATGAAGCTTTCCTAATTAGGCGAAACATGTATTGTAGAGATTTTGGTTTTTCTTTATTTGCTGGTTAATAATAAATTAATAACCGGTGGTTACTGGTTAGTGTGGTTAATGTGAAATTCCATATCATCTTAATCATGGTTATTTATTTTTCATCCTCGATGCTCCACCATTACTCTAGGATTGCATCTTCGTCTTAGCTAGATCAATTGTTTGTTTTATTGAATTTTTATTTTGGTTATAGTATGATTCTAAATCCATGATTCGGTGGCATTGGTTTCTAAGCTCAGAGATTCTGATTTGATTTTTACCTTTGATGTCGTTTAAATGCTTGTTTGATTGCATTTGACATGAGATTTATTCTAATGTTTTTATCTTCAGGAAACGAAACTATCAGATTATCAGATTATCAATTATGTTAGACTATCAGATTCAAATGTACCAATTCTTTCTAAGAAAACAAAACTTAATAAGCAACAAACGTTAATACAATCGATATGTAGCCTAGTGATCGAACTGCAAGAATATCAGAAGTACATAGCGACGAAACTGGTTATTTGATTGGGCAGTGAAAGGTATATATAATGAACAAAAAAAAGAAGAAGAAATTTTGTTATTAATAATGAAACTTCATACAACATAAGACTCGGCCAAAAGACCAGTACAATGATAAGAGAAAATTACAAGTGAAGAACTCATGTATTGATCTCCTAGACACACTCACATACACATCTTTCGCTTCCCCATCTTCTTTCTTGCAAAATCACTTATCTTTTGTAATTTCCTTCGTCACAACTATGTATCTTACTCTTTTGCATATCTTAGAATATGTCTACTATTAAGATGATCAAAATCCATCTTACTCTTTTGAATATCCTCATATATGTCAGTCCACTATTTCAATGATATATCAAAATCCATCTTACTCTTTTGCATATACTTGAATACCCATATAGGATTTGAAGACCCATTCCATCAACTAAATCTACAACTTTAGTGATATGGTAAAGACTAAAACATAGATCTATATCCCATTTCTACCATCTGATCAACTTAAACTATTCCACATAAATCTTCTATTTGAGATAAAATCCATAAAACCAAGTGTTTTAAACTATTGGTGCTTAAAAACAAACAAAGCCTCATCATCTCAAAACTTGGTTTTCTCAACATATATAGATTATGGATAGTTTGAGTATCACCATTCGCTTGGAGAGAAAAATCACAAAGCCATGACGTTTCAACTTGAAAACAGCCGTATGTATTCCAATGAAACCAAAAACAGAGAGGTTGAGACGAGACACCGTATCATCGAAGGTACTGTCATTAAACCAACTAGTCAATCTTAATCTCATACCTAGTCCCAACCTAGCGCTACTGGCTACTCAAAGGAAGAATTAGCTGCAAGGTACCTTAAGGTGTGACAGGATGCTGAATCAATCTAACAGCAGAGATCTTCGAACCCCAATAGTCTAACAGCAGATTCAGACCTCTGAATCAAACGCAACTTTTGTGTTTCACCAAAGTCGCTCTTTTCTGGATCTCTTTGTAAGGAATGAGTTTGCAGAGCTTGGCGGCGCTTGCCGCTTATGTTTTATTTCTCTCTGTTTTTTTCTTTTTTTTTTGACATCAGGACTGTAGGTTTAGGTTTATGACGGAAAAACGGCTTTTTCATACCCCGACAATAGCCCTGTGTTGAATTCATACATTTGACTATTGATCTGACCTAAACATACATTATGTTTATGAATATTTGAATTCCGTACCCCAACTTCGAAATTAATACTCCAAGTATAATTGTTGTGCCATAACATACAAAAACGTGTTTATCGACTAACTCTGTTAAGCTTCCGTTTAACCGTTTTGACGTGGATTCCACGTGTGCGCAGCGATTCAAACGACGTCGTTTTGGCTAAACAGAGAAACTAAAATTTCGACTAAAACGACGTCGTTTTGGTCATTTTCTCTCAAAAAATCTCTCTTCCTCTATCCCGAAACTATCTCACGGCAGAGGAACCCTAGAATTTGGGCGTTTTCAATTTCGAGTCGATTTGAAAGAGCTGCCTAAACACCTATTTTGGGCTGCCTAAACTACTTCAGATCAGACTCAAAAATTAAAAATGCCCAAATTCTAGGGTTCCTACCTGCGAGAGAGAGTTTCGGGAGAGAGGAAGAGAGATTTTGTGAGAGAAATAAAAAACGACGTCTTTTTGGTCAAAATTTTAGTTTCTCTGTTTAGCCAAAACGACGTCGTTTGGATCGCTGCGCACACGTGGAATCCACTTCAGAACGGTTAAACGGAAGCTTAATAGAGTTAGTCGATAAACATGTTTTTGTATGTTATGGCACAACAATTATACTTGGCGTATTGATTTCAAAGTTGGGGTACGGAATTCAAATATTCATAAACATATGTATGTTTAGGCCAGATCAATAGTCAAATGTATGAATTCAACACAGGGCTATTGTCGGGGTATGAAAAAGCCGTTTTTCCGGTTTATGACATCCTAATGTGTGACTTGGGTGGGTTTATATATTAAAACGTTTCCGTATACATTTTTGTTTATTATTACTAACAGTTTTGGCTGAGAATAATCTCTACGGTGATGGGGTTCACGTCATGCACACCTCTAAAAAAACTGTGTTTCTAATTATATTGGGAATCTTTTGTGTGTTCTTCTATATGTCATTGATCTGATCCGCCGTTGTTCCGGCGAGTCTCATGTGACTTACATTATCCTTTCTTAACAACCTCAATAACTGTTTTAATACTCTTTTAGATTTTGTAACTACTCAATTCTCCTACCGACCCTTTTAATGGCTCCCACGTTTCACTCTAATCATTCTAAGTACCATTTCCTTTTTCATCTGTTTCTCTGATACTCATGAAATTTAAGGAACTACTCATGGAAGCTTCACAGCAACATAGTAACAAGAGACATGACTTAGAGGAAGGAGTAAGTACCTATGTTCCTAAAAAAAAAAGACTCAAAACTCTTTATTTCAACTGTTACTTATATGATTTTGTATGTTTATGCAGGTAATGCATCTTAAAGAGAGACTAGAGGAAGAAGAAGCAA
>NC_025689.1:4458110-4458586 GCF_000633955.1 Camelina sativa | reverse complement strand
GGAGACAAGGCTCATCAATGGGAGAAAAACCTTCCCAAGGGATCAATCACCACCTGGGATGGCTGCAAGAAGGCATTCTTGGCCAAGTTTTTCTCCAACTCTCGAACAGCACGTCTCAGGAATGAGATTTCCAGCTTCACTCAGAAGAGCTCAGAATCATTCTATGAAGCATGGGAGCGTTTCAAGGGTTACCACAGCCAGTGCCCACACCATGGTTTCAGCAACGAGTCATTACTGAGTACTCTCTACCGTGGTGTCCTTCCCAAAATACGTATGCTGCTTGACACCGCTTCTAACGGTAACTTCCTGAACAAGGACGTCGATGAAGGTTGGCAACTGGTGGAGAATCTCGCTCAGTCCGACGGCAACTACAACGAGGATTATAACCGCACATTTCGCGGCGACGCTGGGTCTGAAGAGAAGTACAAAAAGGACCTCAAGAATGTAAATGAGAAGCTTGACCGTATCTTGCTGAG
>NC_025689.1:4455396-4458050 GCF_000633955.1 Camelina sativa | reverse complement strand
ATGTTTATGCAGGTAATGCATCTTAAAGAGAGACTAGAGGAAGAAGAAGCAATAAAGAGAACTCTAAAGGCTTCTTTCGATGGCTCTGTTGTGTCTCTTCCAAGTATGTCCTCATTGTTTCTTCCACCTCAGGTAAAACCAATACTCATACCTCACATATATAATACTAACTATTTCTTAATAGTAATACTAACTATTTCCTAATGATCAAACAATTAAAGTGTTTGCTGTCTAATAGCTTTCCGAGCTTATACAAGAATTAGCCGTCGTGGAGGCAGAGATTTATGTCTAGACCGAAAAATCGAGGAGCTAAAGCTTAAACTATATTACGAACAGAGACAAAGGCAAGAGATGCAATTGCAGATGACCGAGCAGAAGAGGACAGTGGCAAGGCAGAGCCACGTGAAACAGAGTACTCTGCCTCTAAGACATGATCTTCATCAACGATCTTTGTCTCTGCTCCCGATTTCTTAGATGCCACGTCTTCAGGTGGCTTCACAGGTAAAGTAGTTTGCTTATTCCGAATGTTTTGTATAAGATGCACATTTCACTCACGGTCATGGTTTTGGTGGACAGATGAATTTGATGGAGTATCGAGGATGCAGATGGGTAGAGTAAAAAAGGGCTTAGACTTGTTGAAGTGAAGACCAAAGACGACCCAAACGAAGTATCTGAACAACTCATCAACTGTCTCATAGGAATTTACTTGGAACTCAATCATGTTTCATCAAAGACCAAAGGGGATATCGATGTCTCGCTCTCGAGAAGGCCCTCTTCTTGTAGCCGGAAATCAAACACATATAGTTATTACCAAAAATGCAATGAATCTTGATCCTTATCACGTATTGCCGGACTCGAGCGGAGGATTGGCCCTTACAAGAACTTCATTCATATTTCAAGAAGTTCCATCGACGTGACCCGTTTCACCCACTATTGTTCGCCGGCTGTTCCACGCTTGAGGTGTTACTGTACATTGTGTGAATTTAGCATACAAAATGATCTCATCAAATAGTATATATAAAATTTTTGATGAAATTGTTTTATCGACGCTTTATGTGTGTTAGCAGTGTTTTGATGGAGAAACTATCGGAGGTAGATTTGAGTTTTTTGACCTACAAGCAAAAACTCGCCTTCTGGATTAATATCTACAACGCATGTACGCCACTTTTACAAAATAAATTATTTATTTTTTTAAAATAAGAATCATCACAAAAATTGAACTTAAAATCGAATTCTATATTCCATATATGATAGGCATTTCTTGAGTATGGGTTACCATCGTCGCACAATAGACTACTTACCTTGATGAACAAGGTAACTTTTTTTATCAAAATCCCAAGAGAGAACTCTAAATGTTTCATCATAGAGACGCAGAAGTGTTTAGAAACAGATGTTGTTCCCACTTGAGAGACCCGGGAGAAGAGTTCTTAGTAAAAAATGTAAATGTGGCTTGTGTTTACAAGTGTAAATTTTAAATCTCTAGGTGTTGGCTATTGAGAACGTGTTTAAGCATAGGGTGACAAATGTGGTTTTCATGGGAATGGGTGAGCCGATGTTGAATCTAAAGTCAGTGCTTGATGCTCATCGTTGTATGAACAAGGTAAGCCATTTTCCATTTTGACATGATTCTGTGTTGATATAATTGAAGTTTCTCTGCACAAACATATGATTTATTTCTCTGCATAATTGTTAAACAATAAGACATAGCACTCACTTGACAGCAGTATGCTTTTTTTTACTTAGGACATTGAAATCGGGCAACGAATGATTCATGTGTCACCTTTCTGCTTTTATTCATGTGTTGGTCAAAAACTAAAATGATCTTTGTTACTTTACTCAGCGTTCTTTGGTCAAGATACCACAAACATATCATGAATGCTTAATTTCTAATCATGTAACATATGCTCTGGATCAGTCACATCTTATTGATTTTCATGTTTTCATTTTATTTACTTACTCTTGAGTTGTTCTTTTGGCGAATCAGTTTACATGCGCCAAATCAGAGTCTCCGAGAGATAATTGTACCAAGTGCTAAGGCTTATCCGCTGGAAGCAATTATGAAGGATTGTCGTGATTACTTCCAGGAAACAAATAGACGAGTCTCCTTCGAATATGCCCTTCTAGGTGTGTGAGCCTTGCAATGAACAAAACTTTTCTGTTTTGTCTTCCCACATTATATCACCTAATATATAGTTTAAAAAATGATATGATGCAGCTGGTGTCAATGACAAAGTTGAGCATGCGGTGGAACTCGCAGAGCTACTCCGTGAATGGGGTAAAACTTATCACGTAAACTTGATACCTTACAACCCGATAGAAGGATCAGAGTACAAGCGACCTTACAAGAAAGCGGTATGTTACTAAACCATTAAGCTCAAGCATTCGGTTTTTGGTATTTGAATTTAGAACCTCATTAAATAAATACAAATAAAAGTTCCTTAAATCGCTTCTGTTAAACCAAATGTGCAGGTCCTAGCGTTTGCAGCTGCATTGGAGTCACGTAAGATAACTGCCAGCGTCAGGCAAACAAGAGGATATTAACACTTTAAGATTGTAAAAGTGATTTCTCATTAACCGTAGAAATGTACACTTACAAGAGTATATATACAGGTATTAGTACTACGTAAAAGGAAGCTTAGCACTCCTCTTATTCT
>NC_025689.1:4450512-4454128 GCF_000633955.1 Camelina sativa | reverse complement strand
TGTTGATTGCAACCTTGCATGCACACCAGATCAAGAGGGCATCAAAATCTCGTTCCTGTTATTGACGAAATCAATCGGTTGCAACGCCCACGACAGGCTCGTCAACCCACTGATCATCCCGCACAAGTCACTATGGAACAACAGCATGAACCACATCAGGGACCGCGAAACATTGGTGCTGGGGATGCCCCGAACACTCATACTCAGCGTGCTGGAATCGTCCCTCCCGCAGTGCCGAACAACAACTTTGAGATCAAAAGTGGTCTGATCACCATGATCCAAGGAAACAAGTTTCACGAGTTGCCTATGGAGGATCCACTCGACCACTTGGACGAGTTCGGCCGTCTTTGTGGTCTCACCAAGATCAACGGCGTGAGTGAGAACGGTTACAAGTTGCGCCTCTTCCCATTCTCCCTGGGAGACAAGGCTCATCAATGGGAGAAAAACCTTCCCAAGGGATCAATCATATATTAAAACGTTTCCGTATACATTTTTGTTTATTATTACTAACAGTTTTGGCTGAGAATAATCTCTACGGTGATGGGGTTCACGTCATGCACACCTCTAAAAAAACTGTGTTTCTAATTATATTGGGAATCTTTTGTGTGTTCTTCTATATGTCATTGATCTGATCCGCCGTTGTTCCGGCGAGTCTCATGTGACTTACATTATCCTTTCTTAACAACCTCAATAACTGTTTTAATACTCTTTTAGATTTTGTAACTACTCAATTCTCCTACCGACCCTTTTAATGGCTCCCACGTTTCACTCTAATCATTCTAAGTACCATTTCCTTTTTCATCTGTTTCTCTGATACTCATGAAATTTAAGGAACTACTCATGGAAGCTTCACAGCAACATAGTAACAAGAGACATGACTTAGAGGAAGGAGTAAGTACCTATGTTCCTAAAAAAAAAAGACTCAAAACTCTTTATTTCAACTGTTACTTATATGATTTTGTATGTTTATGCAGGTAATGCATCTTAAAGAGAGACTAGAGGAAGAAGAAGCAATAAAGAGAACTCTAAAGGCTGCTTTCGATGGCTCTGTTGTGTCTCTTCCAAGTATGTCCTCATTGTTTCTTCCACCTCAGGTAAAACCAATACTCATACCTCACATATATAATACTAACTATTTCTTAATAGTAATACTAACTATTTCCTAATGATCAAACAATTAAAGTGTTTGCTGTCTAATAGCTTTCCGAGCTTATACAAGAATTAGCCGTCGTGGAGGCAGAGATTTATGTCTAGACCGAAAAATCGAGGAGCTAAAGCTTAAACTATATTACGAACAGAGACAAAGGCAAGAGATGCAATTGCAGATGACCGAGCAGAAGAGGACAGTGGCAAGGCAGAGCCACGTGAAACAGAGTACTCTGCCTCTAAGACATGATCTTCATCAACGATCTTTGTCTCTGCTCCCGATTTCTTAGATGCCACGTCTTCAGGTGGCTTCACAGGTAAAGTAGTTTGCTTATTCCGAATGTTTTGTATAAGATGCACATTTCACTCACGGTCATGGTTTTGGTGGACAGATGAATTTGATGGAGTATCGAGGATGCAGATGGGTAGAGTAAAAAAGGGCTTAGACTTGTTGAAGTGAAGACCAAAGACGACCCAAACGAAGTATCTGAACAACTCATCAACTGTCTCATAGGAATTTACTTGGAACTCAATCATGTTTCATCAAAGACCAAAGGGGATATCGATGTCTCGCTCTCGAGAAGGCCCTCTTCTTGTAGCCGGAAATCAAACACATATAGTTATTACCAAAAATGCAATGAATCTTGATCCTTATCACGTATTGCCGGACTCGAGCGGAGGATTGGCCCTTACAAGAACTTCATTCATATTTCAAGAAGTTCCATCGACGTGACCCGTTTCACCCACTATTGTTCGCCGGCTGTTCCACGCTTGAGGTGTTACTGTACATTGTGTGAATTTAGCATACAAAATGATCTCATCAAATAGTATATATAAAATTTTTGATGAAATTGTTTTATCGACGCTTTATGTGTGTTAGCAGTGTTTTGATGGAGAAACTATCGGAGGTAGATTTGAGTTTTTTGACCTACAAGCAAAAACTCGCCTTCTGGATTAATATCTACAACGCATGTACGCCACTTTTACAAAATAAATTATTTATTTTTTTAAAATAAGAATCATCACAAAAATTGAACTTAAAATCGAATTCTATATTCCATATATGATAGGCATTTCTTGAGTATGGGTTACCATCGTCGCACAATAGACTACTTACCTTGATGAACAAGGTAACTTTTTTTATCAAAATCCCAAGAGAGAACTCTAAATGTTTCATCATAGAGACGCAGAAGTGTTTAGAAACAGATGTTGTTCCCACTTGAGAGACCCGGGAGAAGAGTTCTTAGTAAAAAATGTAAATGTGGCTTGTGTTTACAAGTGTAAATTTTAAATCTCTAGGTGTTGGCTATTGAGAACGTGTTTAAGCATAGGGTGACAAATGTGGTTTTCATGGGAATGGGTGAGCCGATGTTGAATCTAAAGTCAGTGCTTGATGCTCATCGTTGTATGAACAAGGTAAGCCATTTTCCATTTTGACATGATTCTGTGTTGATATAATTGAAGTTTCTCTGCACAAACATATGATTTATTTCTCTGCATAATTGTTAAACAATAAGACATAGCACTCACTTGACAGCAGTATGCTTTTTTTTACTTAGGACATTGAAATCGGGCAACGAATGATTCATGTGTCACCTTTCTGCTTTTATTCATGTGTTGGTCAAAAACTAAAATGATCTTTGTTACTTTACTCAGCGTTCTTTGGTCAAGATACCACAAACATATCATGAATGCTTAATTTCTAATCATGTAACATATGCTCTGGATCAGTCACATCTTATTGATTTTCATGTTTTCATTTTATTTACTTACTCTTGAGTTGTTCTTTTGGCGAATCAGTTTACATGCGCCAAATCAGAGTCTCCGAGAGATAATTGTACCAAGTGCTAAGGCTTATCCGCTGGAAGCAATTATGAAGGATTGTCGTGATTACTTCCAGGAAACAAATAGACGAGTCTCCTTCGAATATGCCCTTCTAGGTGTGTGAGCCTTGCAATGAACAAAACTTTTCTGTTTTGTCTTCCCACATTATATCACCTAATATATAGTTTAAAAAATGATATGATGCAGCTGGTGTCAATGACAAAGTTGAGCATGCGGTGGAACTCGCAGAGCTACTCCGTGAATGGGGTAAAACTTATCACGTAAACTTGATACCTTACAACCCGATAGAAGGATCAGAGTACAAGCGACCTTACAAGAAAGCGGTATGTTACTAAACCATTAAGCTCAAGCATTCGGTTTTTGGTATTTGAATTTAGAACCTCATTAAATAAATACAAATAAAAGTTCCTTAAATCGCTTCTGTTAAACCAAATGTGCAGGTCCTAGCGTTTGCAGCTGCATTGGAGTCACGTAAGATAACTGCCAGCGTCAGGCAAACAAGAGGATATTAACACTTTAAGATTGTAAAAGTGATTTCTCATTAACCGTAGAAATGTACACTTACAAGAGTATATATACAGGTATTAGTACTACGTAAAAGGAAGCTTAGCACTCCTCTTATTCT
>NC_025689.1:4413880-4450460 GCF_000633955.1 Camelina sativa | reverse complement strand
TATATAGTTTAAAAAATGATATGATGCAGCTGGTGTCAATGACAAAGTTGAGCATGCGGTGGAACTCGCAGAGCTACTCCGTGAATGGGGTAAAACTTATCACGTTAACTTGATACCGTACAACCCGATAGAAGGATCAGAGTACAAGCGACCTTACAAGAAAGCGGTATGTTACTAACCATTAAGCCTACGCATTTGTGTTTTTTGGTGTTCGAATTCAGAACCTCATTGAAAAATACAAATAAAAGTTCCTTAAATCGCTTCTTTAAACCAAATGTACATGTCCTAGCATTTGCAGCTGCATTGGAGTCGACGTGTTGATGTCCTCGATTGCACAAATCTCTGGTTTTGCCATTGGATGGCTTTGTTCAACTTTGTTTTGAAAAGTAGACAGGCATATGGCTCAATGACGAAAAGTAAAATTTGCCTTACAAGTTTTGGTTGGTCACTATAGCTGGGGGATGAGGAGATTGAAGCACGTTTGAGAACTGACGACTTGGACATTAGTTTTATATGTTTTGGCCTATACGTTTGTGATGTATACTTTGGTTTATTACATACAAATTTCAAAAAGTTGACATGAATTTTAAAGTTCAGAAGGTCTACTCGAATTATCATATTTTCTCCTTAAGACGCATATATTGTCAACTCATGGGAATATATATGATTCTTGATAAGCTTTCGAATGGGTAAAAAGGTGAAACGGAAGCGATGATAAACATAAATTTACTTTCAAAATGATAATATACAAGTACATAAAAATTGCAACACAAATGTTAAAATTCATTATAAAAAAAAAACATGTATTGAAAATACATTTTTATTACAAATAATTTTTTTGCATATCCTGAAATATCTGATAAAAGTAAAAAAAAATACATTTATTTGAAACATATTCCTGCAATTTGAAACATATTGCTTCAAAATTCATCGATCTATTTTGCATATCCTGGAATATATACAATGTTTTTTATAAGTTTCATTTAAAACAAATAACCATTACGCTATGTTGGACTTAGAATTCGCTATGTTGGACTTAGAACGGTGAATGGTTAAATGTAAGTAAATGCATAATTCGCTTGGAGAAAAAAATCACAACAAAACCATATTGGTTCATCTTGAGACCAAAAACAATCGGGACGGATAGGACGAATGAGACACATGGCTGGTGAAAATTGGGCCCCAACATGGAAAATAAGACCATGAACCTATAAGAGAAGACCATGTCTTAGAGCATCATTACTAGTAGTTCTCTCATGGTTTCTCTTATAATTGGGGCCCAAAAATTTAATAAAAAACCTGTTTTTTGTTTGATTAAAAAGAGAATCGATTCTCTGGGAAGAAATTAAGTAACGGTAGTAGCAACGCTACGTGGCATATTCTGATTCGTTGATGCGTAAATATAAAAAGGAATTTTTTTTTCCCTTTTTTCTTCTTTCTTTCTTCCTCGACCGTCTCTCTCTTATCTGTCGATCCAAACGGCGAATCAAAGCCGATTCATTGAGAGACCGCAAAAAATTAATTGATTTACTCACAGATTCGGCGTTCAGGAAAACTAACTCGGCTTCATCGGCCAAGTTCCCTCTTACGAGTGTTTGAACTCTCTCAAAGACGGTAAAAAGTTTCTCCTTTTCTTCCCCAGAATTTGAAAAATTGATGATTTTGCTTGGTTTTGTAAATCAAGGGTTTTAGTATTCTTATTAATGATTGTGATATACCCTTATTCCTATATATCAGATTCATGCTTGATTATGATTTGTGATACCAATTTAAAGATTGAAACTTTGGGATTTTGGGTGTACTTGTAGAAGTCATGTTGTCTTATTAGTTGGGATTGATCTATTTGCACAAAGGTCTCTCCTTTGATTAGTGTTTTGTATGATTGTTTGTAATGTATGGTGTAAAGATATGATAACATTAGGTTTGTTCAGTACTTAGACCTCAGCTTTGCTTTTGGTACAGATTTGGAATGGAAACTGATCTATGTAGGCTCTGCAGAAGATGAGACTTATGATCAACTTCTCGAGAGTGTTCTTGTAGGGCCTGTTATTGTTGGCAACTACGGGTTCGTTTTGCAGGTAACATATATGTTTTAGCATGTTTGAATATTTATGTTTTTTTGGGGCAAAGCATTAATTCGAAGCAAAGCCAACATTTTCCAAACAAGCTAATATGTTCTAGAGTGTTTTTATTCCAATCCTAAGGCAGGGGACTTGAGTGGTAAATCATATATGCAAGAGCAAAGTAACTGTTGGAGATATATTTATGTTTGAGCCTTACGTGTTCTTACTTATTTTGATTTAGGATGAGAATTGCCTTCTTATTGCGTTGTAGGTATAGAGACAGGAAAGAAACTGTACTCATAGGGCCTCTCTTTGCTAGCTAAAATTTGAATTCGGATGCTATCATATTCACCTAGAGTAGTAGGTATAGAGATAGGAAATAAACTTTGTATTGGTCCGAATTTCTCTTCACTTTAGTGATAGAAAACGGACTATTATTGTTTTCAGCTATCTGAAGTTCGTAAAACCCCATTTGGATGTTTCAGTGACTCAATACCATTCCTAATACTTTAGTTTATCTGTTTGTGTGGTTTTCTCTTTGTGTTTGTTGTGTAAGTGTGTGCCTTGTGGCCCGTTTTCTCACTCAGCTTGACACTAAAATGCAGGCGGTTGAGGCAACAAAGAACGTGGAGCAGCAGAACCTTTCTCTTACTGTTTTTTTTCGTCCTTGCTTTCTCCGTTTTGTTCTTGGATTGGTACAGTTAAAAGAGACCATTTTCCAACAACAAACCTCATACAGTTTGTGTAGATTTTTGATTATTGTTAATTAACGATAAATTATGGAAATTTGGAAAGGGGTGGTTTAATGTTAAAACAAAAAATAATGAGACTTTGGAAGGAGCTTTGATCGAACTTAGTCTCATATATTACCAAATTTGACACCTTTGTAAAATATGTTTCATATTCTAAAGTTTGTAAAATTTTATTGTTTTATATTTTATGTAATATAAAAATTTTAAATAATTGTTTTGTCAATTTAGAAAATTAAAGTTTGATAATTAATAAACACAAATTAAAAAATTATTATTTAAATGTTTGAGTAACCTTCTTTGGGTTCTTTAGTAATGGAGTGATTTTGTATAAGTTCTCTTAAAATTGCTTTACTTAATTTAGTATTAATTATATAATTAATTAATATGAGAGTAACTATGGAGGGTTGCTCCACTAACAATGGTCTTAGACGACGCTCGGCTCGGTAAACAAAATAAAATAAGTAAATGAAAGTACCTTTCTATAAGACAAGATCATGACTCGATCTAACGGCGGGATCTGATCTTAGAACTCATCTCTGCTTTTGTGTCAAGATGGAGTTACAGATCGGCGCTCGTGTTTAACTCTTTTGTGTTTTTGACGTCAGGCTTTGCCGTTTTAGGTTTAGGTTTATGAGAGGTCGAGAGTTGGGTTTATATAGTCCCAAGGTAAGGTTTCCTTGTGGATACCCTATTTTTTTTTTATGTAAGTAGTACAAAAGCCTTTTTCGATGAAACTGATGTACACTGTATTTTTATATTATTTGAAGTAGGATATATTTTGTAAAAGCTGTTTGCTTATGTATATTTTTATAATTGGAAAAATATATAATGATTCTTGACTTTTTCAGAAGTAATATTTGAAAATTTGCATACAATATATCTTGAGAATATATATGTTTATAAAAAAAAGTATATCAAGAAAAAAAGGAAACAAATTCATATTTTTATAACTGGAAAATCATATTTTGATTATTGACTTTTTCAGAAGAAAATATTTGAAATTTTGAAAAAAATATCTATATTTATATAAAAAGGTAATATATATCAAGAAAAAAAGAAAGAAATTAATCTTTTTATTTTGATAATATATTCCTTGTTTGAATAATACTTCCTTGGTTTCTCCGCTTCTCTCAATTTGAAAGGAGTAACTTTATATTTTATAAAACAAAATATTCATTTCAGTTTGTTCGGTAACGGATGCAAGAATCCCATACATTTCCCTTTTTACCATTTACAGTATATTTCATTTTATTTAGAATATTCTGTATGATATATATGTGTGTGTGTCCAGTGTTATTTAATTGAATTGGTCAATAACAGCAAAGGCCAAACTCGAAAGTCCAAAGCATTTCAAAAAAATAGTAAATCCAGATATTAATTGTTTTTTAACTAAATGTTCTAACTCGGAAATAAAGGATCTAGTGAGCTGACACAATCACGAAGCTTTCCTAATTAGGTGGGTGAAACATATATTGTAAAGATTGGTCTTTCTTTATTTGCTGGATAATACCCGGTGGTTACTGGTTAGTGTGGTTAATGTGAAATTCCATATCATTTTTATCCTGGTCATTTATTTTTCATCCTCCATCCTAATGTGAAACTTTAGGATTGCATCTACGTCTTAGACAGATCAATTGTTTGTTCTATTGAATTTTATGTTTGGGTTATAGTCTGATTCTAAATCCATTGGTTAAACTCAGAGATTCTGATTTGAACCTTTGATGCCGTTCAAATGCTTGTTTGATTTAATTTGACATAAGAATTTTTTCTAATGTTTTATCTTCTCGAAACGAAACATGTTAGACTATCAGATTCAATTGTAACTATTCTTTCTAAGAAAACACAACTTAATAAGCCACAAACGTTATATAATCGATATGTATAGCCTAGTGATCGAACTGCAAGAATATCAGAAGTACATAGCGACGAAACTGGTTATTGATTGAGCAGTGAAAGGTATAAATAATGAACAAAAAAAAAGAAAAGAAATGTTGCTATAAATAATGAAACTTCATACAACATAAGACTCGGCCAAAAGACCAGTACAATGATTAGAGAAAATTACAAGTGAAGAACTCATCACTCATGTATTGATCTCCTAGACACACTCACATACACATCTTAGCTTCCGCATCTTCTTTCTTGCAAAATCACTTGTCTTTTATAATTTCCTTCATCACAACCCATGTATCACTCTTTTGCATATCCTAGAATATGTCTACTACTACAAATATATCAGAATTCATTTCACTCTTTTGCATATACTCATATATGTCAACTATCTTAATGATTTATCAAAATCCATCTTACTCTTTTGCATACTCTTTTGCATATACTCGAATACCTATACAGGATTTGATGACCTTGTTTCTACCATTCGATCAACTAAATCTAGGTTAAAACATAGATCTATATCCCATTTCTACCATCTGATCAACTCAAACTATCCCACATAAATCTTCCATATGAGATAAAATCCATAAAACCAAGTGTTTCAAGCTACTGGTGCTAGAAAACAAACAAAGCTTCATCATCTCAAGACTCGACTTTCCCAGTATATATAGAATATGGATAGTTTGAGTATCACCATTCGCTTGGAGAGAAAAATCACAAAGCCATGACGTTTCAACTTGAAAACAGCCGCATGTATTCCAATGACCAAAAACAGAGAGGTTGAGACGAGACACCGTCTCATCAAAGGTACTGTCATTAAACCAACTAGTCAATCTCTCATACCTAGTCCCAACCTAGCGCTACTGGCTACTCAAAGGAAGAATTAGCTGTAAAGTACCTTTAGGTGTGACAGGATGTTGAATCAATCTAACAGCAGAGATCTACGAACCCCATCAGTGTAACAGCAGATTCAGACCTCTGGATCAAACACAACTTTTGTGTTTCACCAAAGTGGCTCTTTTCTTGATCTCTTTGTAAGGAATGAGTTGGCGGCGCTTGCGGCTTATGTTTTATATCTCTCTGTTTTTTCTTTTTGATGTCACGACTATTAGGTTTAGGTTTCTGACATCCTAATGAGTGACTTGGGTGGGTTTATATATTAAAACGTTTCCGTATACATTTTTGTTATTTTATTTCTTTTATACAAAATGTGTGTGATCTTATAATTTTTCAAAAAAAAAAAATTGTATGTGTAGTTTTAAGCATGACATTATAAATTTAAGTCATGTCAAGTTTTTTTTTTTTTGCACTCACATAATGTAAATTTGAGAAATAACAACATTGTTAATCACGATCATTATTACTAACAGTTTTGGCTGAGAATAATCTCTACGGTGATGGGGTTCACGTCATACAAACACACCTCTAAAAAAACTGTGTTTCTAATTATAGTGGAAGTCTTTTGTGTGTTCTATTCTATATGTCACTGATCTGATCCGCCGTTGTTCCGGCGAGTCTCATGTGACTTACATTATCCTTGCTTAACAAACTCTAGTGACCCAAAAACAAAAGTCAATAACTGTTAAAATACTCTTTAATTTTTGTAACTACTCAATTCTCCTACCGACCCTTTTAATGGCTCCCACGTTTCACTCTAATCATTCTCTTTCTCTACTTAGTCCCGTTTCCTTCTTCTTCTGTTTCTCTGATACTCATGAAATTTGAGGAATTACTCATGGAAGCTTCACAGCAACATAGTAACAAGAGACATGACTTAGAGGAAGGAGTAAGTACCTCTGTTCATAAAAAAAGACTCAAAACTCTGTATTCCAATTGTTACTTATACGATTTTAAATGTTTGTATATGTTTATGTAGGTAATGCATCTTAAAGAGAGACTAGAGGAAGAAGAAGCAGTAAAGAGAACTCTACAGGCTGCTTTCGATGGCTCAGTTGTGTCTCTTCCAAGTATCTCCTCACTGTTTCTTCCACCTCAGGTAAAACCAATACTCATACCTCACATAATACTAACTATTTCCTAATGAAGTAATGATCAAACAATTAAGGTCTTTGCTGTCTAATAGTTTTCCGAGCTTATACAAGAATTAGCCGTCGTGGAGACAGAGATTTTATGTCTAGACCGAAAAATCGAGGAGCTAAAGCTTAAACTATATTACGAACAGAGACAAAGGCAAGAGATGCAATTGCAGATGACCGAGCAGAAGAGGACAGTGGCAAGGCAGAGCCACGTGAAACAGAGTACTCTGCCTCTAAAACATGATCTTCATCAACGATCATTGTCTCATTGTTACCAACGCTCTACTCTAGACGCTGTCTCAAGTACTCATTCAAGGCTCTCGTTTTCTTATGCTCCCGATTTCTTAGATGCCACGTCTTCAGGTGGCTTCACAGGTAATGTAGTTTGCTTATTCCGAATGTTTTTGTATAAGCTGCATATTTCACTCAAGGTCATGGTTTTGATGAGCAGATGAATTTGATGGAGTATCGAGGATGCAAATGGGTAGAGTAAGAAAAGGGCTTCGACTTGTGGAAGTGAAGACTAAAGACGACCCTAACGAAGTATCTGAACAACTCATCAACTGTCTCATAGGCATTTACTTGGAACTTAATCATGTTTCATCAAAGACCAAAGGGGATATCGATGTCTCGCTCTCGAGAAGGCCCTCTTCTTGTAGCCGGAAATCAAACACATATAGTTATTACCAAAATGCAATGAATCTTGATCCTTATCACGTATTGCCAGACTCGAGCGGTGGAGTCACCAGAGACATTGGCCCTTACAAAAACTTCATCCACATTTCAAGAAGTTCCATCGATGTGACCCGTTTCACCCACTATTGTTCACCGGCTGTTCCACGCTTGAGGTGTTACTTTACATTATGTGAATTCACCATACAGAATGATCTCATCGAATAGTATTATATAATTCTTGATGAAATTGGTTTATTGACGCTCTGTGTGTTAGCAGTGTTTTGATGGAGAAACTATCGGAGGTGGATTTGAGTTTTTTGACCTACAAGCAAAAACTCGCCTTCTGGATTAATATCTATAACGCATGTATCATGCATGTACGCCACATTCTACAAAACAAATTATAGAATTCTTATATAAGATATCATCACACATAGATCAAACTAAAAATCGGATTCTATGTTCCAATATATGATAGGCATTTCTTGAGTATGGGTTACCATCGTCGCACAATAGACTACTTACCTTGATGAACAAGGTAACTTTTTTGATGAGAGAACTCTAGATGTTATCTCTACTTGTAGAAAAATTTCAGAACTAATGATGGCCTTTGTTAATTTTTTTTTTTTTTTTTTGGCAGGCTTCACTCAACGTTGGTGGTATAGTCCTCAACGCTCTGGCGATAGAACATTTCGTCTTGCGACATCCTTGTGAACCAGAACATGTAAGTGCATTCCATTTCAATTCATACATATAAATAGAATCAATTACCACAATAGAGCTAATCAACATCTTCATGAAAGGACTCGCTTGATGAGAAAGAAACTCTCCTACGACACACTTATGGTTTAGGATATTCAGAGCCCAACGTGACATTTGCGCTTTGCCGTGGAAGTTGGTCTTCACCAGCAGTAAGTGGACAAACAATATTGTTTATCTTAATCGGTTATTACTCAAATATTTAAAAATAATGAGATAATTATAATTATGTGCAGCTTAGAGTTTATACAGCAGAGGAAGTGGTGAACGATTTAGGGAGAGCAAGAGTGGAGTATTTAGAAGCCTCCGTGGGTGTTTCAAGCAAGAAAAAGATTGTGGTTCCACAGCTTCTGCAATGGCACATGAAAGATTTTGCGGATGATATTGAATCCCTTTTGGAATGGATATATAGCCAGTTGCCTCGATCAGGGAACCTAAAGGGCCTGATTATGGAATGTTTGAAGAGAAAAGCAAAAGTCCCTTTAGCTAAAATGGTAGAGATTCAAACATATGGACACGAGTTTCGTTATCTATTGTCATTGTAAAGATGAGAGATCCTTATCTTGAATAGAATAACAATATTTGGTAACTTCTCTCTCGGATGTATACAACATTCTCGTTAGTCTGTAATTTAAAAATAAATTAAAATATAATTTCATATGAACACTTTGACGAAAGAAACAAAATAATATTCAACAATTCAAAATGTTTAAACAGAAGCAGCGAAATTTACTCCGATGCTTTCATCAATTAAATCAAACTTTTAAAGTGGAGTAATAGTATAAATTATTAAAAATATATAATGGAAATGAGTATAAACTTTAGATAAATTTGTAAGTGGAGAAGACATGTTCCGTTCATATCACCAAAAAGGAAAAATGAATACCAAGTAGAACGACTTGTGGACTTATGTTACGTTTTGCATCAAATGCTGTCGGAAACACTTTTTTTTTTTTTACTTTATAAATACATCGGTCAAAAAAATCAAATCCCACTTATTAAAGGCAATTTAATAGACCGATAGCCATTGAATTATTCTTGTTTCTAAGTGGGATCCCCGTGGATCTATCACTAACATGAATTAACTTAACAAAAACTGTGTTGTTTATGGCGTCAGAAAGAGTAAAAAACAGAAGATTCGTAAAAAAGTATCATAATACAACCATGTTCTTTTTTAGATTACACAGAAATTAAACGTTACAAGTTGTAACTTACAACCAAACTAACCATGTAAAATACTTTTGAATAGCTGCGGGCTGTTACAAAAATTTTCTCACAGCCACTTCAGCTACTCTCACTTTCTCTTTCCATTTCCCCCTTTACCACTCACACAATTAAAAACACCAAACCCCAAAAACATCACAACAAAAAAAAGTGAAAACACACAAAAGTCAAAGATACTTTCCCCCATATATGAAAACTAAAGAAAAAAAAAGAGGAATAGCGAAATTAGCGGAGAGTTTTCTTTTGTCTCGAACCACTTTAATATTTTTTCGATTTCCTCCAAATTTTCGAGTTACTCGAAACTCGGTACTTAATTAAACCCTGAAATTCTTCCCGACAAAGGTTTGACCAAACTGCCAGTTAGAAGGAACCATGTTCCACGTAGTAGATGTCCTACGGTCACTGCCTGTGACGCGGAATGACAGTGACTGACCAACCAAAACAGCGTTTGATTGCCAGTTTTGACCCCAGTTCCTGCTCAAACTCATCCAACCAGTCCGTGAACCTTTCACGTTTGCCCTCACGATGTCTCCTGCTCCAGCCACGTTAGTGATCAGAATCAAGTTGAAGTAACGGTGACCGTTGATCGTGAACCTTATTCCTCCTCTCTTTCTACAAGGCACCCTACAAACAAACAATAACCAACATTTCACACTCGTTTAGTCACTCACTTACATGTCAATAAATTTTGGAAATTAGTAATAAATTAATTTGTGCATTAGACACATCATACAAAAATGCTTCTAAATTATTTGTAAGACCATCATTACTGGTGAATACTCTTAGGGATACTCTCTTGTTGGGCCCCAAAAACAGAATATTAAATCCATTTTCGAGTCCAGTTTAGTGAGTATCGTTACTTCTGATAGTAACTGAAGCAACACCCCGAGAAACGCAACGTGGCGTTTTTTTATTGGTTCTAAGAGAAATATAAAACTTAATTTTTTTTTCTTTCCGAATCTCTCTCTCTCTTCTCTGTCGGGTGAAAGGCGATTTGGGTGGCGATTCTTGCGAATTCCGGGAAATTCCATCGATTCAGACCGAATCTGATGAATTTTCCGGCTAAATATGGAGGATGATGGCAAGCAGAGGCGATGGCGAAGAACAAACGGTGTAACCCTAAGATGATGACGCTTCGGTTCTGAAGACAAACGACGGCGGAGGTTTCAGATTGGTGGAACAACGAAGGCGGAGGTTTCCGGGGGTCTAAAGCGGACGGCGAGGTTTCAGAATCGTGGTCTTTGTATAACTGTATCTGTCTTTCCCGTTTCGTTTGATTTTTTATTTTCTTCCTCTGTTCTAAACGATTATTATGATTATTATCTGATCTTCTATTGGCTAACAAATTGATGGGTGAAGGACAAGGTAGTTAGATGATAGACTTTGTGTTCTTTTGTACCGATTTAGAATCCTTGATTTTTGTTTCAAGGTTTGAGAAAGTTTATGGGAAATAATCGATTTTTTGTTGGAAGGTTTCGTCATTTGATTGATACTTGATAAAATGAAAGGATAGGGGCTTTTGTATTTGGTTGATGAAGCATGGTTTGATTATGACATGGAAATTTCAAAGCTTGTTGATTGTTGTTGGTTGGTTTCTGGCTTTGCTTGATTTCTGAGAACTTGGATGAAATAATATTCAAAAAGTTGCAGTCTTTGTAGCATTTTAATCACTCCTGTGATGCTACTTTGCTTGCCCTTTCTGGTTCATCACATTATTCTCAAAAGCTTAGACTGAGCAGTGTTGGTTCATCACATTATTCTCAAAAGCTTAGACTGAGCAGTATTGGTTCCTCTGTTGTTTCTTGGAGGGTTTGACTAAAGGCAACTGAGAAGATTAGGATTTTTTTAATCTGATTCACAAGGGAGAATAGTTGAATCAGCTGTGTCTATTGAATCTATTTCTGGAGACTTTGTTTGGATTCTAAATGACAACTTAGATCAGTTTGTGCAGGTATGTCCAGTTTGTGCGGTTAGGGTGGGTGTTGATATGGTTGCTCATATAACCCTTCAGCATGCTAATATATTCAAGATATCCTTTTTGTCTTCTCAAGTCATAGAGACAAACTAGTAGATCAAATGTTGACAAACATTTAGGTTTCAATTCTTTTCAACTCTTATTGTAAAATATGTGAACTATTTTGAATTTTGTATAATATGTTTAATATTCCAAAGTTTGTAAAATATGTTTAAGATTCCAAAGTTTTATGTAATATAAAAAGTTTAATAGTTGTTTTGTCATTTTAGATTATTAAAGTTTGATAATTACTAAATACAAATTAAAAAATTATTATTTAAAAAATTGAGCAACCTTCTTTGGGTTCTCTAGTAAAGGAATGATTTTGCAAAAATACTCTTAGGGTTGCTTTACTTAAATTAGTATTAATTATATGATTAATTAATTTGAGAGTAACTTAGGAGAGGTACTCCACTAATGATGCTCTAAGAAGTTTTTGACTTCAAGTATTAGTTTAAATATTTAAAATTACCTAAAAGATCATCTATACTCCCGTTAAAATAGAACACAAAAATGTCAACAATGGCCTCCACTAATTGTTTATTTTTGTGTGCTAGTTATGGTCTTATTATCTTGTAAATATTGGCAAGACCCTAGACTATTAAACAAGATGAGTACCTGCGGTATGAGACTGGGACAATGCCAGCGCGATATTGAGCGATCTTGAGGAAGACAGGCATGGCTAGGTCGAAGTGTTCACGTGGCGGGTTGCACCATCCTCCGTTGTCGCTGGGCTGAGCCAAGTTTGGTGGGCAGAAGTTGGTTGCGGTGATGAGGATCGAAGGACTACCTGAGTGGCACCATTGAGGGTCGTTGGCGCATTTTAGCTCAAAGCAGGCTCCACAACTCATACCGTTGTTAAACAGCGCCGTGCTCAAAGCTGCCGTGTTGGTCCCGTACCCTTGGCTGTATAGGTTACCGTAACCACAAGCTCCTCCTGTAATTAATTAAACCCATTTCGTTAAGATATAATTTAAACAAAAAGTTACTCAAGTATATATGCTCTGTTTTGATGGACTGACCCATAGTGCCGGAGGCGTCGCTGCCACCGTAAAAAGTGGCGTGTGCGTTTTGCCATGAACTGCCGGAGTAAACGCCGGGGATTCTAGCGTCGGCAAGGTTAAAAAGGACAAATGTGGTAAACAGAATTGCTAGTTTAATAGCCATTTTTGTGTGTGAATTATCAAAAAAAAAAAAAGAGAGTTCTAAGTTTTACTATTGAGGGTTTTGATAAAGGAGAAAATGAAAGAAAGAACAAGAGCGGTTTCGAGCTTGCGCTCTTGTTGTAGAGAAAAGAGTTAAGGTTTGTTAATTGGAGAAGAGGATGGTGGAAGAAGAAGGAGTGAGGTTCGGTATTTATGGAGGGAAGGGAACTCCAAAGTTAGAGTAAGAGAGAGATATTATTGGCTAAGACTCTTTTTAATTTTCCTTTTTGTCAAAATTTAACTTTTAAAAAACAGATTACTAATTCTACGTAAGGTGGAGGTAGGTTTGTAACCGTTTCGTCATAATTAAAAAAATATAATCTCATTTTAAATAGATACTATAATGATACTTTAAAAAATTATCTCATTGATTCCTGCTGGTTTAAAAAAACAATTGTGACGACTTGGAAACTTGATAATTTTTCTATTAAAAAAACAATTTTTTTTTAAAAAGTTCGACAAAGAATATCGGAGTTGACCTTATTTGAGGCGTTTCATACTTATAAAGTTATAATAAGAGATTATACTTTATACTAATGCATAAATTATGTTTGTTTTGCTGACCAAATAAATGCATTACATATATATAAGCCTTTAATATGTTCTTGACTCTGCTCGTTTTTACACTTCTTTACTTGCGCGGGTAGTCTTGTTCAAAGGTGAATTGTCTTATGACATGAATCTACTACGTACAGATTCTCTCTTCTTTTCTTGAAAATAATGATTCTAAAGTAAATACACTGATGGCAAAAAGAACTATAGCTAGTACACTTCTATCAGAAATGACAAAACGGTTACAAACCATCCTCCACCTTACACTTTTATAAATTGATATTTGCTCTTTTAAAATCCACCACAAATATTATGAAATCTCGTCTGAGATAGTGAGACATCAGAAAACTACAGAGTAAATATCCAAAAAAATATAGGACTCTCTGTAGTAAGTGTGAGTTATATTGGTTTTTTAAAAATGAAGTTTCAAGTGTGAGACTATTACTAATCGGGTTTAAGTAAAAGAGAGAAGAAATTTGGTTTGCTTAAAAAACAAGTTGTAGCCATCAATCACGAAACGGAATTTGCTAAGCTCAACAGTATCGCCATCATTACTACTTTACTCTTTTTACTTAGTCCTAAACCCTTTTTCTGTTTTTTTCATGCATGCCATTGCCATTTGTTGCCACTACTTTCACATCTTTAATTTTGCCAAAAACTCAAAATTAACCTCAATTATTAATCATTCGTTATGATAATTACTAGTCTCATTTTTACGATTCAACTTTTACATTGGCGCCAAATTACATACCCCCTAAATTCAAGAATTTTCACTTTAGGATGAGGTAGAGAAAAGACTCCCACTTACATAGAACAAAAAAGTGAATTTTTATTTTGGTTTTATATTAAAAACAAGTTTCAAAAGAAAAGAGGAAAATTAAAATATATGGACCCAAATTGCCGCATTCATCGGACCACGTATCGCGCCGTGCATTAGCCGTACGTAAAGTGGATACACCCGAACCGGCCCGATATCTCTCGGATCTATTCGGTCAATGTTTATGTCACGAAACTGTCAAGCTTTTCTCCACTTCTTAGTTCTCACTTGAGAAAAGTCCAAAGCCTCATTCATATCTCCATCCATTCAACATTTCTTACTTAGCCCCATATTACAATATTTTAATGCTTATTGTGTTTTAGACTATTTTCTTTTATTCAATTAAATTTTCTATTACTAGTTTTTTTTTTGTATGTTGAGTTATAAACATAAGTCATAAACTCATAACTAGTTTACTTTGAACGCTTGAGAAGCAATGGACGACTATAGAGTTAGGACTTTAATAAGTGTTTCTATATATATTTAAATCACAGCTTCAATTATTAGTAAGTAACATCTCTTATAAACTACTACTGATTAGTTTTTAATATTTAGCTACATGATCATATTTCTTTTTATTTCTTGTTCAAAAAAGAACATGCACACTAACTCACTTTAATCTTTTTATGCATCCGGCGCGCCACCATCATCAAAAACATCAAAACCTAATAATACTATAAAATTTGAGGATCGTAAGCATCAAATTCAAGTAAATGTCCTTAGTTTCCCTAATAATAAAAAAAGATGTTGGATAGTGAAATTTTAGAAAATGAAATAAAAAATAAGATAAGTGTCTCAAGTGAAAGAGATAATTGGAAAAAGAGGAAAAACAGTAAGAGGCGGTGACCGTGAGAAGAGGATATCAGAGGATGGCGATGACAAGGCATATCTATGCACCAACCAGATCTTCTTGTATCTGCCACGTCAGTCCAATATGTGCCAGCTTCTCAAATCTGTTATTCTGTATGATTTTAGGTTGAAGAAGTTCTAGATGGACTTGTTTGGTAAGTTACAGACGATACGTGGACGTATCAGTGTATCACGGTTCACGTATGGTTACAATTTTAGAAAGTGTGAATAGCAAATTATAGGTGTATCCGTGTGTGTATGACTATGAAGTATATTATCTGTCTTTTTTTTTGTAAGAAACCATTTTATTGCGAACACAAACAATTACGAAGACATAAGATACCGAAAATGTTTCTATCTTAATTTTTATTGGTGCAATCCCAAAATAATCAAAAATGTGTATTTCAAAAGCAATTATATTTTTGCCCTAATATATTTATATGCACACTAAACTATTTAGTATTAACCTAATAATATTTATTTTTCAATAATTAAAAGGTTCATGATAGAATTAAATTCGTATGTTCTCTTGCGTCAGAATCAGAAATCAGAACATTTTAGATGATCTCTACACAAATGTCACTAAAAACAAAATTATATACATATATATTTGGCATTTCATACTTGCCGAGTTAATCTCGGCGACGTGTTGGTTTAATACAATTTGTGATTTAATGTATATATGTACTACATCCAAAATACACATGCAGGCATAGTAGCTTGAGAAGCCTTTATCATGAGAACACAAATGCACTTGCATGTGAATTAAGTATCTACCACTCCTCTCCCAACAAATTCTCGTCGTTACATTTATTTCGTTTCAGCATGTAACATTAATTATATTCAGCATCTTTTAGTATTTCTATATTTTTAAATAAAAAGTAATTCGGGCTGAAACCTGACTAATATTCCGAATACGTATAGCCGTCGATTTTTAATGAAACCATACTAGCAAGCTCTGTGCGAAGTAACCACCAATCTTGCTTGATAAACCATAACCCAAACCATTTTTGGAAAATAATATAGTTAATGATGGATTGATGGTCTTGCTTAATAGTGGCTATTATTATATCAGATATAAATTATAATATATTTGAGCAGTGTATGATTGTTTGAATGTTCATTGACAAGTGTTCTATAATATTTAATACTTAGGCGTAAAATATAAGTACGTGTAGATTGCTGATTGAGCTAAATTCACGCAACACATTATATCATGACCAAATTCTTTCATTAGTGAAAGTATAATTACATCGTGCATCTAGTTTATACATTCTTACCGATAATATAAATTTATTTACATAATAATTTCTCCAGTGAACAACAGACTATTCGAAATCCTCAATGAGAATGAAAAAAAAAATCTATGTACCGCCTGTTATTTGAGTGAGCAAAACATCTTAGAATGCTATATTTTACACATATATATCGTTTGTTGTTTAATCTAAATTTATTTACACTCTCTTTGAAGATCATACAGTCAATACTATGTAAGAGTAACGAGTAAATCCTACTCAAATTTAGAAATTGAGAACATTGGAACATCACTTATACGAGAGGGTGGGGTCATGAATCATGAGTTGATATATAAGTGGGGAAAAGAGAATTTGTAATTGCCAAAAAAGTTAATTGATACCACACATGCTATGTCCACAACCACATTGTAAGAAAGATTCCCCTCGAAACCTAGCAATAATTAAAAACAAGGAGATCTATAGTTATTTCTTCAAAAAATTCAGTTTACAAATAAATAAGTTAAACATTTTCTTTTGACAGCATCTTTACGATTATAGAAACATCGTTAAAAATGTAAATGTTAGCATTTTCACTAAGGGTTATATAAGTTATTTTTCGCGACGAATTACATAAAGTAAACGCTACTTCATATTTTCGGAATTTTTGGGCAAGCTATGGTGACATATTGGGGGGGGTCTATGTTTAAAAAAGAAGTGGATTCCTTTGAAACCACCACGTGAGGTCATTAGAAAAAACTAAAAAAGCAAAACATGTCATGTATAGATTGGTGATACTAAAAGAAGAAGATCTCGTGGCTACATATGTTGAAAGGGTTTGAGATTTCATGATGTTACGTTCGAAGAGGATATGATGACAATAGGCAACGCGAGGAGTTTTGTCGGCTTCATATATGGTTGTTTTACCATGGTTTATTCTGGCATATATACTTGAAGACATTTCTAACTAGTTAATAAGAGTGAGTTCCGCACCGACACTCTAAGTAAGGAAGTGGTAGACAAATTATTTAATAGTAAATATACAACTGTTTTATTTGGGATACTATGAGATTTTGTTAAGTATTTAGTTGATTTACAGGGCCACGATTGATATAAAAAACTTATATGGTGCCAACTTAGTTTTGGCCTAGTGGTGAAATTTGAAAATGATCATCGCATTAGTATAATTTCCCTCGCGCATGCTATGGCTATTTAGGGGCTCTAGTAAGATTTAAAAACAAAAAAACGTTTGATAGAGTAAAATCAATCATGTAATAAAAAGGTTAAAACCCCTTAATTTAAGGTTAAGGGATTGGACCAAAAAGGGCCATTGCTAAATTTGTGTCTCCCATTTACATGCATCGATGTCTCGCACTCATACTGATTAGGCTTTACGCAACACTCTCTTTTTGCCAAAGATTAGATCTCAAGTTTTGTCACAAAATTTGGAATCCTATATATCTGTTCACCTTTTGTTTTTTTTTTTTTCATTTCATTGGATTCCTGTATGTAAGTTTCAGTTTCAATTCACATATGTATTTCTTTATATGGATAACAGCTGATAAATTATTTTCTCCAAACATTATATTTATTTCGAATACATTTTTGACTATTTATATATTGTTCCTCTATAAATTCTACAAAGTGAATGATTGACCCTTTTGGGCTACTGTCAGACTGATCACTGTTATTGTAATTGGGTTTTTCATTCATCAGTTTTGTCAGTAACCAAAAACTTTGAACTCCGGTTCCAATAGGATTAAAACAATTTGATTAGTTATATTAACTACGTATACTTACATCACTACATTAATTATATCACTAACAAAAGTGATATATATGAAATATTTTTTTTTTCTTTTTTTTTGAGAATATCAAGCTTTACTTCTAGTAGTGTTGATTGGAATATCTTGCTTTTTTTTTTGTTTATTACGATATATGAGCACGTTGCACGTACGATGGTTTTGCTTAAGAAACAAGCCAAGTTATATAGGACATATATTGATTTGCTTTATCTTGAAAAAGTACCTATCAACTAACTTAACCTCCATGACGTTATCTTTAGTTAAGTTCACTTTTGTCTCCGTATATGATTTCTTTAACTTGAGATTCTTAGAAACCAACATCACCTTTGTTCTCATTTTGTTTTTGTTTGACCTATTGAAATAGTTTTTTTTTGGGGTTCAAGCAAGCAACTGAATATTGAAAATTACTTATTATTATCAGTTCAACGGCCGAGAAAAAAAGTTTGAGAGAGAATTTAGTTAGCTAGAGAATCAACTAAAACACTTGCTTCTCTTGGAACAAAATCAAGCTTGATGAATCAAATAGGTCGGAGCAAGCTTGGATGTTTTTGCCTAAAAGTTAAATATATCTTGGTGTTGCTCACTCCCAAGTCCCAACCATTTTCTCTTTAATGTGAATTGTGATACTTGGTCGATGATTCATTTTGCGGCAAACTTGGTCTTCCAATGATCGAATGAGACGCATTAATAAAAGTTTTAAACTGTCATTAATATAACCTTTTCTGAAATTTAAAAGCTGATTTTCCTTACTTAACTCCACTACTCTGCAATTTGTAGACATCTATCAAAAGCTTTAAACCTTGGAAAAACCCTTTTTATTTATTCTTTTGGAAAATTTCGATACGTATTCTTTATATATAAAAAAAAGACAAATCTTCTTCAATTAGTAGTGTCACTAGACTCACTATGAACATATATGTTTTGTGATTCATCTTGGTTTTTTAAGAACGTGTACTCTTCTCTTGCGAATAATAAGATATCAAATCATTTCCGAAACCCATTTGTGTCATAATACATATCAAAGGATTCCAGACATCTCTGTGTTTTCACTTCTTTTTTGTGTGTGATAAGAGCCCAAGTGAAAAAATCAAAAATGAAAAGAAAGAAGTAGCAACGAAGACATAAAATGAGGAATTGGGCCAAAAAAGGAATTTCTATAACGAAAATGAAACAATGCAGGTTAAGCCCAACCAATCAATAAAAGAGATCTGAAACATCAAAATAGTAAGAAGGCAACATACCAACATAACAAGAATATACGCTATTACAAGTTACGGTAGATACGCTAAACAATTATGCTAAGACAAAAGGTTAGATAAGTTTTTCAATCTTTCTCTGGGACATAGTTTGACTGACCATTGTTAATGTCTTCAATGACAAAACAAATACTTAGTTTCCATGTTTCTAACTGATTTGTGGTACCAAATTCTTATATATATAAATAGTTATATGATTATATCTGAGTAATTTTGTCTTTATGTAAAATTTTGATATTAGAAAAAGCTTATTAGAAGAGAGAATTTAAAATAATCTATACAATATAGGTTCTCGGTCCATCAAATATTTTTAGTAGGATTACGGTTCGGTTTAGTATTTTTAACGGGTTAGTTAACCAAAGCAGACCTAATTTATCAGTTATCACTGCTAATTTCTTATGAATCTAATTCTGAATTCATATCAAATGCTGCAATTGAGGTGAGATATTTTCAACCAAAAAAAAAATTTGAAGTAAGATCATTTACGTGTTGAAATGTAGACCATTATATTCGTTCGTTATATATATGATTTTTTTTTCTTTTTTTTTATCTACACAAATTGAAGAAGAAATAAACGAATACCGTCAGAAGCTCTCATTCCTATAAATAGAAGCAATGTCTTTAGGTAAGCAAAGATAAATATATAATGGTAATGTTCTTGGATTCAACATATTTAACCTCGTAACGGTTGAACTTAGAGCTCATTTATCGAGATTTGGTCTTCCATAGTACTTACTAATTTTACATCATCAGATGCATGAACACAAGCATTCTAATGCAAAAGGGCAATTTCAGTTTCAAGTTAAAACTACTAAAGGTTTATCAATTGCTGCATTGCGTAGGAGAAATAGTTTGATATTAATATTCAAAGAATGGAACACATCTCTCTACTTAGTGCAATTTATAAATAAAAAAAAGCGCAATTTTTAATCACAAAAATTTGTTTATAGGCTTTATAATTTTGAGCATTTGAGGCATTATTTGTGATCTTATGTTTGTGGAATTTTGATTGCATTACGTTGATTTCGATATCAAAAGGTCTTTTATAAAATTAAAAAAAAAGCAATGTATCGTCCAAAAAAAAAAAAAAGCATAAAAATAATAAAAATACACTTTAGTAAAAAATGGAATATCTCGTGGCCCATTTTTATCCATAATAGTCTCGTGTCAGAAATTGCATGTGACGAGTAATTAATATTCCCATTCGTTTTCCAATATACTATATGATTAACCCATATTTTTATTTTTATTTTCTTTTATGCATCATTGATGATATTCACATTCATGTTCACATTCATTTTCTCTATCTTTTCTTCCATCACAACATAAATTCTTACCCAAATTAATGTTGAAAAATCAAAATGTGCAACTCTTTCCATTCTTAAAATTACCATTACACTATAAGAAACATTTGTTATCAATTCTATGTATCGTTCCATTTTTATTCGATGTCTCCAAAGAATTAAACATTTTCTAACCATTTCACTAGAGAAAAAAGAGTCTAAATAATTAGCTTCGCATCTGTATTTACAACATAAATACACGAACGGCCTTGTTAAGAAAATGTACATACACACATGAAACACACACGGGACCAACCCATGAAGAATTATGTATGCTAATGCTACATTGCTACTAAAACATTTTTGAGTGTTCAAACATCGGGCTCCTAGTTCAACCCCCGACCAAAGGTAGAAAATAGGGATTGAAGAAGATAAAAAGAGTAAGCAAATAGCAACACGTGCTTACGAGAGAGTTTGCAGATTCTCTTCGTGCAAGAGAGAGGGTTTGACCGTTGACCGGTAAAAAAAAGAAGCGAAGAGCGCCGGTAAGCGGGCTAAGTCGGTCCCCCTGCGATACTCGAAACCTCGCTTTCACACATCTCTAACAGACACGTGTCAGTGGTCACGCCCACCTGTTAGCCGCACGTGCCCTCGACGTCGACGCAAAAGGAACACCACGATCTCTTCTCTTTTGACCTCTGCTTTGTTTCCTTTCTTGCTCTCACTGTTTGTTTTTAACACCCCTTCACACACAGTTTTATAAAAACTAATATATAATTGAGGGCATATCATAGCTAGTGAAATTATTTTTAGAGATAAATTAAATGGGCTTAGTGTAGATTGTCAGAATCTGAATGAGAATATGAAATTTTGAGAGTTATAGAGAGATATGTCATGTGTGTGTAACTCACTCAATCATCAATGCTTTATCTCTGAATATATGTTCCAAAAAGTTTGAACATCAAAATCGACATTGGACCTCATCCTACTAGGGGATACAGTTGAAATCAAGATAATTC
This sequence comes from Camelina sativa, assembly GCF_000633955.1. Lineage (NCBI taxonomy): Eukaryota > Viridiplantae > Streptophyta > Magnoliopsida > Brassicales > Brassicaceae > Camelina > Camelina sativa. The sequence continues at coordinate 4,429,026 of NC_025689.1, read as the reverse complement.
ATAGTAATTTAAATACAAAAAGCCTGTTTTGTATTTTCTACTTTTTTTTTGTTGCGTCCTAAATATCATTTCGGGTTGTTTCGACACTTGTTGTTCTATACATAGGTGATAGGTCCTATTTTTTTTTTTTCTTTTTTTCACTAAACATATACAAACTCATTGAGTCATTTCTGATAAATTTTAGCATTGAGCAAAAAGATAAAATTGAGTTCCAGTTTCAGGTCACAAGAATCTATTGCAGCATAGTAATTTTTGCTTTTTTCTACATTGGCAGTCTTTGATAGAAAGTAACAAAGTTATAGAGTTGTCACACTCTTCGACTGTAACTCACTATGTTTTTGTCTCATCAAATGTTGGCTTCTATCAAAAGTTAGTAAGAACTCACCCTTTTTGTCATTTATGTTCAATTGATTTGTTGGTAAAAATTTTCTTATAATTAGCAAAGAAGAGGTTATTTTAACCATGAAAACGCAGTTTGGTAAGCTGTTGTAGACTGTAGTATATATAATTGCCTTGAAAAACAAACATGAGCAAAGTGTTTTACGAAACAAATATCCATGAAACTCACCGGAGAAAAGGAAGTAACAAACAAACAAAGAAAAACTTATAAAAGTAAAAGTGAGCTTACAATACACAGACGTCGCATCCTTTGGATTGATGGATGACACATTTTGGATGTAAGCGTTTATGTATTTATCTACTTCTGGCGTCTAGTCAAGATTTCTAGATCATTTAGACATTTCTACTTACCCTATATCAATTATCATGCAACACAGAAAACGTTAAGAGATTTCAACAAACTTTGATTTTGTCTCTTTCGCAGAATATGTAGCAATGTTAAACATATTATCCCAAAAACTTAATGATATATGTGTTTTCGATGTAAAGCAAGCTTCTATATATAAAGAGGGTCAGGTTAATGGTTATAATCGTCGTAAAATGTGGTTTCGAGTTTGGAGGAGTGTTTCAATTTCAAATTAGATTATAAACAGAAATTACCACCCCATATCAAGAAAATAACCAAGTCCATAAACGTAAATTCTAGTATGCACTACTGCTGTATTTGCATTTTAAAAGATAACTGAGAATAATATTTTAAATTTTTTTTGCTAATCTCCAATTCATGAAGTTGGGCTCTAAGCCCAATAATATTGGTCTCTTTTAATAAATATTTTTTATCCAATTCATATGTAGTTTGGTTTAATCACCCATGTTTTGAGTTTACTTTTTTTCGAGATTTCTCATTCAATAAAAAATTGTATCACGTTTTAGGTTCATAGAGCAAATCTGGTAAACTTGTTACTGATAACTTCATTCATCCGGAGCTAGTCGAGATTAAGCATGAAGTAGCCCTCGTTAACCTGAAGAAAACAAAATATTAAAATAGGAAACAAACTTACTAGAAATGAGAAAAATACGGGAGAAACCCCTAATAAAGACGAACGAGAAGAGAAAGAAACATCAAAGTCAGGCAAAAATAGGAACACTAAAATAGCCAAACCAGCTTACTAACACCTCCATGTGACTGCACATCCCTTCCTTCATCTTCCTCATCTCAATTATTTTTTCTTTTTTCATTTCTTACGATTCTTAATAATGAAAAAAAAAAATCACAAAATAAATTCTATAAAGATTCATCAGGTTAAAGAGAATTTCATACAAACATTATATAATTCGTTACAAAGATAAATAAGTTATATACATTTGACAAAGATGCAAACACATAATACAATTACTATAAATTGATATAAAAATATTCTTCTTTTGTTGGTGGAGTTATTAATTGATCTGAGCAAGCAAGTAATTAACAGTTACCGGTGCAGAGAGACTGAGATTTGCTTTGATGCATTAAAATCTCCTCTTTCACTCTTCTCTCTACTCTCCCCACTTTCAGACTTTTCCTTCCCTCTTTAAACTTCATTTTTTTTTAATATATACAATAATGGAATAGGAGAATCCCAAAACATACTGATCCGATCTACTTTAACATTATCATTATTATCACAAAACTTAAAACTTTTTAGCATCTCATTTTTTTGTACACTGTTAGCAAAGATCGGGGATCCATATATCGAACGGATCATTTGAAATACATATCTTTTTCTTATGTTCGATAGACGATTGCTTTTAATATGTAGGAGCTTAAAGTTTACGTTTCATGATTTCCCTGTTAAAATGTAAAAGTTATAATGAGATATCTCATAAAGCATTTTTTGTATTGAGATTATGACAAATTTGCATTGAGATTATCTTGTGGGAAAATTGGAAATAAAGAATCAATATCTAAAAACTTATCTATTTTACGACGTTTCATGATATATGGCTGGCTAATTTTATATCTAATAAAAAAGGATTTTAAAGCCCAATTAAATTAAAAATATAATATTTGGAGCCAAACATAAAAAAAAGGGTAGCCAACTCCAATGTACAACGGGTGCATGGATATATTCCATAAACGTATCATAATACAGTTGCGCTCTTCGATTCTCGCTAGATTATAAGTTGTATTACGTAAGTTTCTAACAATATTTCGTTAAAAAAAATCGTAATTAGTTTGGAATTTTCCTCTTTATATATAGATTAATTGATGTGTTTAGTTTTTAGACAAATCCCTTCACAATATACTACTAACAAAAAGTGGTAATGGTGGGGGCAATCGAGGCACAACAACAACAACAAGGCCCCCGGGCAATACCGACTGCCACAACTCTCTGCATCCTCTTCCAATTTTTTATTTTTCACTAAAACCGACAAAAGAATACAAATATATCTATAAATATATTACCAAAATTTTAAAATCTTTTTTTTTTTTTTTAAAAGAATTTTAAAATCTTTTGATTATCTTTTATTTTCTTAATTCTTTTTTGACGCCATCTCCTTCTTTTTTTCTTCCTTTTCCTAAACCGATATGTATTTTCTAAAAAACCCATTATAAATAGAGAACCCTAACTCTCTTGTGTTTCGTTGCTGACTCATAAAAAAAAATCTCCAAAGTCCGAGAAAATCTCCAAATTCCCAAGTTTGTTTCTTTTATCTCACAAAGCCATCAGTTTCCAACAAACCCCACAAAGATAAAAACTAGTATTATCTTTTCTTCTCGGTGAGATCGATCTTACACACATCAGCAAATATCTGAAAATCTGAGATCTTTCTTTTGAAACATCAATGGCGTCTTCGTCAAGCCTTGCTCGATCGGGAAGCGTCCATCTAGACGAGAAGTGGAAACTATCGAAGAAAGACGGCGGCGCGTCGAGGATCACGCGCTCTTCATCGACGACTTCATCAGCTTCCTTCAACGGCAAGAAACAGGGGAGATGTGCTTTTACGAGGAAGTGTGCGAGATTGGTTAAAGAACAGAGAGCTCGTTTCTACATCATGCGTCGCTGCGTAATCATGCTTATTTGCTGGAGAGATAACTACTCCGATTCTTAAAAAAACAAAAAAAAAACAGAACACATCTCTCTCTCTGTTTCTTTCTTCATCATGTCTCTGTTGTTTCTGTGGTCTGAAACCGAAGTTGATTATAGATATACATGTACATAAAGGGTTCTATGTTTCTTTTGGTTTCTGTACTTTTTCTTTAGATCAAATTTTTTTAGATTTGTTATGAATATTTCTGGTTTTAGAGAAGCTTTGTTTCAGTGTGAAGTTGTTTTCAAGATGCAAAAAAAAAATAAAAGAACTGAAAAAAAAAATTGTATGATAATAATAATAAGTTGATGATATAAAATAGTGAATTAGATTCGTCTTTGGACATCTTGTGACGATTTGTTTTTTGTTTGTTTATCTTTTACTTTGTTTTTGTTTTCTTGCATCTCTTCTTCTTCTTGTTCATTAATTATATGACTGTGTGAAGATGACGACGATGAATGTATTGTTTCTTCTCTTTCTCTCTATAGAGAGTAGAGTCTATAGAGAGAGTTTACGAGAGAGAGAGAGAGAAAAAGATTCCATTGGAACTGTTACGATTAAGCTATGTGTGGATCTTGTGTGCTTAGTCTGACAAAAGTTATTAGTAGTATTTTTTTTCTCTCTTTTTAATAATAAATAATTATGGTTTTAATAGTTTTCTTTTGTCAATTATTGAATTCAATAGTATTTAAAAAGTTGCAGTCAAGCTCTGTTGTTTATGATATAAAAAATTAAACTTGTAGGATTTGTTTAATGTAGTGAGACTAGGCCATCATTAGACTTGTTCAAAATTTACTTCAAAGATTATTAGAATGTGTTAAATATGAGTACGACTTCCTTTTATGCTTATACTAATGCGAGGCTTATAAAATACTACTATACAAGTTTTGGATTAGTGCTAGTTCGTTGCTAATAAAATTGGTTTTTTTTTTATTGAGGGATAATATTTTATGTTGATTGGTAATTTTGGGGTTTGGAGGTGTAAAAATTTCCTTCTCAATTAAGGGAGAATATTGATTGGTTAGTTTATTTAGGGTAGTTTTCTCGTGAATTGAAATAGTAATCGGAGTGAAATATCAAATACTAGTATGAATTACATAATTGAATAATTAATACTACTTCACTTCACATGGAAAAACTAACAGCTGGGGTTTCTTGTAGTTTCTTACCATGGGCATCTCTGCCTTGCAGAGATATCATATGCATCTGACTCCTTTAATACTACTATTGTCTACTCCATTTTTAATACTTCATTTTTTTAACCTATATGACTTATATATATATATATATATATATATTATTTTGCAAACAAACAAACAAACAAAAAAATGGCTTATTTGAAGAAATTATCTAGTACAGACGCTGTTTATTTCGTGGGTAAATTAATTGAGACATTAACTACATCTGGTTTTGGCACCCAAATCAGTACATGATGTAAGTGAGTAAGTCTGTCAATTCTACTACGGAGATTACCAATTTAGGCTGTCGGACTTAATGATGTATCAGCCTAAATATGTTTGTCACCGAACTAAACCGAACCAATTCTTTTTTTTTTCTTCACAAGAGTAGTCTTACAATACAAAATCTCAAACTAAGCCTAATGGGCTAACTTTTTTTTTAAAGGAAATTTAAAAACAAGAGGTTCAACTCTCGTGCCAGTTTTCGAAAGTGATACTCTATGCAATATCTTTCTTCTAAGTATGGGTGATACATGTCAATAACATTTTTTCATAAAGGATATTCCATTAGTTCAAGATCAAGATGGCAATATACTAATCAAAAGAACTGGCAAAGAAAAAGCGTATTTTAAGCCATCCCCACAAATCCAAGGGATCTTTGTTAAATGATTATGAATTGTTTGATTGTTCATTAGCATGCTTAATTTGGATTATTATAGATATACCCGGAGTTCCGGACAATTCCATTTGACTCTATTTATTCGTTTGTCACTTTTGTGCCCGTCTTGTTCATTTTATTATATCGACAATTATTGATGGTTACTAATTTATTATTCTACTACTGTCATTACTTCTCATATTAAAACTAATGGAAAAGAAGGGGTTACTACTGCGCATTCTCCTCCGAAAGACCAAAACAGATATAAATGTGTTCTCTCTTTAGCAGTTCTAACTACGAAGTAGCAAATGCTAGTCTATGCCATCTAGAAAGGGTTCTGCTTCAAAATCCAGAGTCATAATAATATGGAACACAAATTATATTTCCTTTTCTTTCTGGTTATATTAACTTATTTTTAGTATTTCGTCCTTAAATGTGGTCATTGGCTTCTTTTTGGAGCTAATTAGCAAAAATATATATTAGGCTAGCAAACTAGTTTTATACTATATGAAATACTATAAAATATATATAAAAAGGCCAAAGGGCAACCTCAAGGTCTAGCTAGACTCTAGCAATTGGGTAAAAAATTCGATCGATCCAAAGGCATTATTTGAAATAAATACAAAAATGTAATTTAGGGTCCATGTTTGGTCAACAATCACATCCGTGACACGCAAGCCTGAATAACATTAATAGTAGAGACAAAATTATCCAAATGATGAGAAATACTACATGCATCCATTATTCGGATAGTTTCAGGAAATTATGGGATGGAAATTTCAGTTATAACGCGGGTCCGGTTTCCGAAATTTTGATAACGGTTAATTCGGATAGATCGAAGAGATAATTTCAAACTATATCTATATATATGAGATAATATCAAGTATTTGATCATTATCTTATCGTAATTTTTAAGTTTGTTTTATATTTTGTTGTTTTCAAAATTGGTCCCCGCGTCCTATGAATAGCCAGTGGATAAATAGCAGGAGTTAAGCCACACAATCTTGAGAGTCCCGTTCAAGAAGAGGGACACATAACACATTACAAAAGCAATGAGATACAAAGACCTACAAATTTTTCCTTCTTTTTTTCTTTCTATCATTACTCTCTTTTTTCTTCTTTCTGTAATCTATATGCTCTCACCATCTATTGTTATGATATATGTTATCTGTTAGTTCAGGAACGGTTACTATCATTATTGCTACGACAATCTACAAATCAGGTTTAATGGCAAACATGCAAAGAGTATGTGACGTTTATATGCATGGACGACATAGATGAGTCGACATATCGTTTTATCTATATTAATGTGAGACAAATATAATAGTAGGTATCAAAGAAAATGAAAGATTCGTAGAATCGAAATCACTCTCTCTTTTTTTTTTCTATCAATAAGTTTTTTATTTGTTTGGGGAAATGTTATGGGTCTTTGATAGCATCACATGAACAAATATGGATACCCACCAGCATATGGAATGACTTGGGTCTCCTTGATATGCTTTGTCTCTTTATGTTACCTCCCTTGTATTTGTCTACACAATTAAAAAATAGACTAAAGTTAAAAAATAAAAATAAAGAACTAGAAGAGACCTTTTCCCACGATTATAAGAAAACATTTTTATATGTAGAGACGTCTATTGAATTTAAATTTCTGTTGTACTCATTAGTTTAAGATGGATTATTCTTTGAATAACATTTTTTTATCTTCTTGTAAATTTCCAATAAATTCAGGTTTCATACAGATTTGGCAGCATAAGTAAGTTGTTCCATCATCCATGCATGATCTATTTTGGCTTGATTCTGCCTAAGCTCTAGAGTTTTGACTTATTCTCACATCCCTGATACTCATAATGTGTATAACATTCCTACTTTCGCAAACAGTTATCTACTTATCTATAACTTCATATATGATGCATCGAGATGGATAAGTTGAGCACGAAAAAGGTGAATCTCACGGAGATAAGAAATGGACTTTTGAGGTCGAAGCAAACCGATTTCACTACATATCGTGTAGGAAGTAGCTTTTTAATATAGAGTAGGGAAGGTTTATTGTTCTCCAAGAGCTGCTAACTCCCACTAGAAAGCTCACATCAACTCGTCTCAAAACAAAGCATGGGCTTAGCCCAATCAATCGTTTCATTCAAAGCCCAACAATTTGTACAGTGAAGTGGTCCGAGCCGAACTTTTTTGATTCTCATTCAAAGAACCAGAAATTAAATTTGCATAGATGAAGAAGATTTCCTATAAAAAGAAAGGACCAAAACAAAAAGAAGATTTCCTATAATACACATTCTTACAAAAATTCCCAAACTCTACGTACGACGAACCACATCACATCGTATAAAGCTGTAATCCTCTGAAAAATATATAAAATGTATACATATATATATGGTCTAAAAACAATTCCCCACACAACATATACGACTAAACAAAGTCCTATCACTCTCTTAATCCAAGCCGTTGACTAGCTAGATCACATCTAACGTTACCAGCAAACCCAACTCTTGACTTGGCAAGATCAAACTCCATCCACACGTTCTGCTGATGATGGTGACCTATAACAAATGCTTCTATTCCCAAAAGATCGGAGTTTCCAAATGTGAAGCAATACACCTCATCTTTTCCCGCTGTTCCGGCTCCGTTTACCCGGTACAACAGTTTCTGACCCGACACACTCATCTCCGCGCCACGGAACATTAAGCTAACCACTGGTAAACCCGAGAAATTGGGCCGTGTCAACGACCCAACCCGGAAACAGAGGTCCATGGTCCCTTGGAACACAAAATTCGGGTCGTCCACCAGTTTGAGAACCGATTTGGTTTGCGTTATAAACTCGGTTTTTAAAGCCGTGTAAACCGGACCCATTAAAAACGTAAACTGTGTTCCAGAATCCACCATCGTCTGACCGGCTCCGGTATGGTCCGGTACAAATACAGATTTCGGTAAAGAGAGTATCTTTGACCCGACCCGGATTCCTTCTAATTGGACCGTGTAAGCAACCCGGTCAAAATAAGGTAACGGCGTCGTTTGGAGTACCAAAGGAGTGTATTGGATTGGACCGAGCCAGGAGTAGGATCCGTCACCGAGAAGCAATATACCGGACGAATCTGAACCGGAGATGCAATACGAGAATTTTGAGAAACCGAGCTGGTTAACAAACGATAAAGATCCCCGGTTCATACCCATTAAACCGGTAGATTTAGCGTCCTCTTCCGAATCGGAGCTTAAACCTGAGTCCATACACCCGAACAAAGTACCGGGTCGGGTTACAGACCCGATTACGAACGTGTCGTGAGCTAAGTTGCCTTCGATTGAGGTAGCATCAGCGTAGGAGATTGCCACGTGGCAGAGATGGGTCTTCGGATCGCACATGGCGGGTATAGGTAAATCCCGGGTCCGGGTCTTGCATATTGGCGAGGAGCAAGGCACAGGGGAGTACGTAGAGGATGAAACCGGGTTAAACACGGATCCCAAGTTTGGAGTCTTTTTGCAGTGAAGCCATGAGAGCTCGCTTCCGGTGTCAAGAACCATCGATATGTTTTGCGGTGGAGAGCCGACGGCGAGAGTGACGGTGAGAGTGACATTGTGTCTGAATGAAAGCTTGTCCGATGGAGATTGAGGAAGCTTCTGTGTTTTGAGAGAGAAGATGAGTGTTTGGTTTGAAGAAGATGATGTTTTGCAGAACGTTATGAGAGGGACAATGAGAAGTAGAATTGAAAACTGAAGAAACAAATTTGAAAGAGACGACGACGAAGCCATCATTATAATAAGTGTAGACTCTTTGTTACATACATACTTGACGTCTTTAAATATTGTCTTCCTTTTTTTCTTGATTTTTTAATATCCTATATTTTCCCGGTTTGTTTCGGTTTACTCGAATTATCCTATAATAACTTTGAATTTTTAGGTGAAAAAAAAAACTTGAGTTAACTTCTAAGCAATAATTCTAGTAGCTAGTCAAATCAAGGACCAAATCACTTAGGAAACTACTATTCAGAAAACATAGTTTTGTCACCAACGAACGAAAAATCATTTCACCGAAGATCGTTAGGGTTTATGTGTAGTCGATTTCATTTGAATGTTAGGGGTTAGGAGAGAGGCAAGTCTCGAGACAGAAAAGATATTCAAAAGACAAGTGAGAGTGAGTGGAGGAGTAGGTCTTTTTGGCCGTGTCTTTGTGGTTTCTGTTTAGTCTCTGTAGTTCACATCAACTTTGTTTTTCCTACTTTCTTTGTGTTCCCACTTTCTCCGGGATCTTAACATTTCTTTTTTTTCTTTCTGTTTTTGGAAGATTTGTTTTTTAATTTTCTACGGGATATCGTGTAAAGTTTTTATTAATCAAATTCAATAACCAACCTCCACGAGTTAAAAAAAAAAAAAAAGAGATTATAGTTTGAACTTTGAATGATTGTTCTTTATGTTTTTGAATGATGTTGTTAATCTTTTGAGACCAATTTATTATCCCAAAGTTGTTACACTTACAGTAAGTATGATTATAATACTGATTTGGTGATTTGACAAAACGCACCTCCCTTGATATATATAACTCACGACCGACATAATCCATCTTACATTTTGCAATCTTTTGTCTTACTTTATGACTTCTTGATTAGTAAGTAAATACTGTAATAGTATTTTGTTACCGAGTAAATATGCCGTCCAAATTGCTACGTACAAATCGATGGGACCGCCAAAAGATAGAGGTTAAAAAGTAGTTTTTACATAAGAAATGTTGTAGTTGTGTCTTGTTTTGTGCTGTCATGTTTCCCATTCCATATGAATTTGAAACACATTTAGAATTAAAAATTGCAATTTCCAGCTTTTGTTTCTTTATAATTTATATCATCCTTTTGATTTCCGTCCCACGTTACTAATCACCTAACATTACAAGACATTCGTATAATGACATGTAAAATGGTGCATATTTTTATAAGATCCTTAATTTCAAAAATATATTTTTCAAGTAAATTTTGGATATATATAAAAGTACTTCCAAAAAGTTGAAGATAGGTCGTAACCTCACAGTAACACGTCAAACCGAGTCGTGCTTGCCTTCTAGTACATTTAAGGTAAACGAAAGTTGAATTATATATTGTAATTTTGCAGAGTTTGTCAAAGTTGGCGAAAGGTGGTGATGAAATCGACAAAAAATTTGTCAAATGTGTGCTGGAGGCAACCCATTCCTAAGTCGTTCTCAATTCTCACCAACTCCTTCCTGTTGTGTTACCAAATAACTCTTCTTTTTTTCTTTCAACCAAGCACCAACAAATATATTTTGGTCTTAGGACAAATGAGTCTCAACCAATAAAATTATAGAGTTACAGCTACAAGGTGACATTTTAGTGGTCAAAACTACACTTAAATCACAATGAAGCTCTTGACAAATTTGTCAAAAAGTACGTAACTGATAAAAGCTGTAGATTAAATAAGTTAAGTTTTACAAATATCAATCATCTAATATCCATTGATGTCATTACATATCAATCATGTTGATTATATCAAAGTTCCATTACAATTTTACCAGCCTTTGTCCAAAACTGAATGCGGCCTCGAGCATTAAATGTTGGTGATTGGATGTGATTTATGGTCACAGAACCAATCGTGGGAATGTTTCTTTATCATCTTTGTGGATTTTGTTCATGTGGAATTCACACTAGTTATTACTCCCGCCCACTTGCAAACCTGACAAACGGGGTATATGCTCCTAGAACTTTTACATTGCATTTTGGCAATATCTCGTTCGCGGAAAAAACAACACCAAGGAAAACTTATAAAACGAATTTGAAGAAGTGAAGTCAATTTGGAATTAATGCGTTATTTGTATTCTAACGTATTTTTTCGTGGTAAGGCCAGACCATTGTGTATGGGGACCCCATTCTTTCTGTTTGTAGTATTATGATCTAAAAGAGATTGAAGTGAATAATCCAATATTTGATTATGAGTGTGAAAGTGATTGAAGCAAATCGGTGAGTTACAAGTCTATGTGAACTTGTTTGTCCCGTTTACATCACTTGGCTGATAATTAAGCCTGCTAGCTAATTATTTTTTCATATTAAATCTCCGAGTTTTCCTTGGTGATACGTTAATAATAATGATAGATATGATGTATGTGTGTTATACATGTGTGGTTTTAAAATTTCCTTGTGATACAACCATGACTAAGTCTATAACATGAAATATGGATCTAGTATGGGTGAAATAACCAAAAAGTAAAGTAACATTGGTGAATAAACATGTGCACTCCAAAATTGGGTCAGTGCCATAGTGTGGTGTTTAACTACCTTTATAACATGCTTTTGAAAGCTGTATATCACAATTTGCCGCATATTTGTTATCAAACAATTGAAGTTATATCATAGAATTTTATAATATAATAAATAGGATATATAGTTCTATATTGGAAAAATAGAAGAACTATATATCCTATTTATCTCCTATATAATAAAACGAAAGTACACAATTTTTTGTGTATATTATATAATATAGGTTATAAAATTAATTATTTGATATTTGATAGGTTATAGGTTATATGGCTTGGAACTATTAATTAAATCTCGATTTAAGATTTTCTTAAAAAAGATATTCGAAAGAATATCATCAAATCTACAAAGAATATTTAATTAACCATATATAGGTAACAAAGTCTCAAAACTTAATCACTTTTTCGCGGATTAAAAGTGATTTTCGATTATACTTCTTTTTACAGGGGATGTTATAAAATTTCATAAAATTCTCATAAAAGAGGATTGGAAAACCATTGAGAAATTTTCAGTCACCAAGATGATAGAGCACAGGTAGATTTTAATTACTAGATTTTAACCGTGTATGAGCACGGGTTCGGTTATAGATAATCACATATTATCCAAAAAATATTTTAAACAATCACATAAATTATATTTTATATAAAAAATATAATATAAATAAAATAAATTTTAATCTGTGCTCTAACACGGATTAGGATTAGTTATTATTGAAAACGTTATAAAGAATAGTGCAACATTCTACTATTGTAACGGACCATAACTATCATAGTGTTGGGCTTAGCGTCACAAACGGTAAGAATGTCAAAATAATTACACAAGGCCTCTCTCAGCGAGAGTGATCTCAAAGGAGAAACGTGTTCTGTTCATGATTATAGCATGATGTCATGTGCAAAGATTGGTGTTGTCCACCTGTGATCTAATGGTAGTATTGGTGTTGATAACAATCCACGTTAGATACTACTACTACCAGCTGGACGTCCAATATGTGCGGTTGATGATAATCTTATGGTCATATATGACTCATGCGCATACGAAACTGATTCTATATTTTCTGGTGTTTTCAACAAGATTGCTCAACAAGTTTGTCTTACGCAATCGATTTTCAAAGTCCAACCTTTTAATACGCATGTTCAAAACGTTAAGCATTTCAGTTTAAAGTAGTCATTTTCAGCAAGTAACTGATAAATGTTTATATTTAACGACCCACAAAAATATAGAAAACAAAACCAGTTTTTCAGTACTGTGGTAACAGTAAGAGTGTATTTAACATAGGAAACATAAAAGGGCATCATAAACAAATCTAATAATGAAAAAATAATGGCTAAATTACAAAAGACTGTCTCCAATAAACGACAGCATCATCAGATGCGTTGTATAAAAAACTCTATTATTGCTTTTTTCCTTCACGTTTCCTCTTAGTTATTGTATTGACCTCATCAAATTAATTGGTCGCTTTATGAGATTCTTCTATAAGCCTCTAGGTATACATGCATTATTGGTTTGGTGCCTCTGCAGTTCGAAGATTATAGCTGTACAATTTAGGTAACAAAATTCTCTTCAGGTGTTGACAATAAACCATATACTAAAAACTGTAACACACCACTAAAATATTGAGTGGTGTAAGTATGTGTACTCACTGATTGAAAACCCATAATATGGTTTGATAACCCATAACACACTAACACAACAGAGGAATGACTCAAAATACCAATTTCGCAAGAACAATTGTGATTGGTAAAATTGTTGCGAAATCATTACTACGATTTAGCTGCTTAACATTTGTGTATCACTATCCATAATCTCACGTAACGATTTCAACGACGAATAGAACAACTATGAATCTCCTTCAATATCCATTCTTCAATTCATCTACAATCTAACTTTATCTATTCACAGTAAACATATTAAAAAGAACTGCGAATACTCAAAGAACCATTTCAACTACATCTCAAAAAAAAAAACACTATTGTCACCTAGACGACTTTTGTATCAAATTTACTCGCATAGATTCAAACTTTTTTCGGAAAGAATATAATCATTACACTGAAATAAACAAAAAAAAACTTGAGAAAGGAACAAACGAAAATTTTAAACAGAGGAGTGTGTGTTATTCTTGTTTTTAACTTTTACCTGAGAGAGATGAAGGGACGATGATAACTCTAGTAAATCATCAGGCTAGCCAATTTCGTCTCCTTGACGAAGAAGACGACGACGTACTAAACAGAGAAAACGACGACCTACGGGTAACACGAATTCTGGACCCGGACCCGGACGATGCTGAAGCAGCAGCAATGGATCCAGATGACCCTCTAAAACATCCAAAAAGCCTCATGATCCGACCCGCAAACCCGTTACCTCTCTCTCTACTACTTCCATCTCTTCCTCCTCTTCTCGAACCCCAAGCTACTCTCCTCGGAAGCCTCTCGTCACCTAGTCTACCACCATCAACCTCCGTGTAAACCACCGGCATCATTCTATCTCCACCTCTCCAACCAGCAGGGATTCTCCCAACAGCGAATCCTCCACCTGGTAACCTCCAAATCGTCAACCCCGCCGCGGAATCTTCCTCTTCCTCCGCCGAAGAAGCAGTAACCGTCAAAGCACCACCAACACCACCGTTTCCATCACTAATAACATCCTCCGCCGGGGGAAGCTCGTGACGACAAACGGGACAAGAGTTTCGAATCGCAAGCCAAGGAAGGATACAATCAGGATGATAGATATGGTTACAAGGCATCTCACGAGCGGAAGATTTCAAAACAAAATTCTCTTTACAAACAGCGCAGTGAGATTGAGAATCAGACTGGAGATGATTAGATTCGATTTCAATCACAGGCAAAGCTTCGATCGCGGATTTAGAAGCAGGAGGATGGTCACAAGAACGATTGTTACGATTGGTGTTAAGCTCGATCTGAGAGATCTGATCTAACAAACGATCGAAACCAGAGCCTAGCAAAAACTCAGTCATACTAGGTGGTAAAGGTCTAAGACCAGAATCAGTACCGTCATCGTAATACATCTGAAAAGCAGATCGATCTAAACCACCTTCGGAGACGACATCAGAAGAAGGAGGAGCAACACCAACACCAGATCCACGGAGTACGATGACAGGATTAGGAGATCGGTTGCTGCTACGAGTACGAGTCACGGTTGTGGGGGGAGTGGTGGGACTGTTGTCGGCGGTTGAAGCGTGCATAGATGAAGAAGAGGAAGAGGAAGAAGGGAGAGGGAAACGAGTAGGGCTGCGATGCTGAGCAGTGGTGGTGACGCGGTGGAATGAATCGGAAGGAGTGAAATCGAGAGATTCTTGGATGTGTTCGAGGAAACCACCGTCGCAATCAGGGCAAGAGATGGAATCGGATACCCAAACGAATCGGCTACAGCTGTAACACCAGTAAGATCCAGAAGCCATGGGAATAGGGGGATCTGAAAGGGGGGGGGGAGAGAAATTAAAATCAAAAATCAAATCAAGTATTTAGGAGGAAGAAGAAGAAGGTAACAACATCTGTGGGATTTGATTTGATTGACTAAATTTGAGTTTTTCTGTGATAGAAGAGGAGAAGAAGAAGGAGAGAGGGAGAGAGAGAGAATGAAAGTTTTTTTTTTTTTTTTTTTTTTTTTTTTTTTTTTGTTTTT
>NC_025689.1:4378482-4413559 GCF_000633955.1 Camelina sativa | reverse complement strand
GTTTTTTTTTTTTTTTTTTTTTCTTTTTCTTTTTGGTTTTTGTGTGTGTGTTTTAACAAGAAGATTACAGAATTGGCGTATACCCAACCGTCCATTTCGTGTGCTGGCATCTCCTTCTTCTCTTCTTCTTTTTTTTTTCTGCTCTTTCGTAATTAATTAATTAATTAAACGGTTTTTTTTTTTTCTAAAGTTCTTCAAACGGTTTAACCCTGAATTATAATAACTAACCATAACCCCCACTAATTAATTTTGTAAAATGGTAGATTTTTGTTGTTGTAAAATTACAAAAGTAATTTGTTTTTGATTAAATAATGTAATATGGGTCATTTAATTATATTCTCTTAATTAATAAGTATTATAGAAAAAAGAAAATTAATATATGTAGGAAGATTGCAAAAGCCATTATAGTCAATAAATAAAAGCCCATTAAAGCCCAGTAAAAATTGTAAATTCGCCTTTCTCTATTCAATGGTTCCGTGTCTGCTGAATAGTGTGAATCCCAGAAGAGTTTCTTCAATTTCTCCTTCTTTCGATTTTGAAGATATTTTACAGGTACGCGCTTGCTCTTTCCTTCACAACATCATCTTCTCCTTCTTCTTCTTGCATCTCTATTCTGAAATCATCCACTCGAAGATCAGAAACTCTCAATCTCTATAGTTGTAATCTGGAAAAAAATAGATTTTTTTAGGAAATGTGAAATTAGGCCGGTTCTGGGAATATTTGTGTGATGAAAACTTTATGGAAGATCTCGTTTACTAAATGTTGTTGGCAATTCTAGTTACATAGAATTACTTCTCTGAGTTTGTGTTAGTTAAAAAAAAAAACTAATGGAATTGAAAAATCCTTTGTTGGGATGGTCACAAGTGCTTTAGTGTCTCTCTTAGTTTGATTGATAGATCCCAAAAGGCTTATGCTTTTTTCCTTGGGTGAGATTAACATTGTCTGTTGTTTTTCATGAATAACCCACCCATTTCTGATTGAAGCTTACTGTTCTATTCCCTAAACTGCGTACTACATGTTTCTTGATTGTTTCATCACTGTGCTTCTATACTTGTTTGTTCTCTGCTTGGTAATGAGTTACTTGCCAATTAATGAACTTTTTTGGTGTTTAAAGAGTGAAAATGGGAGCTTCGAAACTTTCGGGGATGCAAAAGCAAGTCCTGAGTCTCTACAGGGGATTTCTAAGAGCAGCTCGTTCTAAGCCAATAGAAGACAGGAAGAGAATAGAGATGATCGTGTCAACAGAGTTCCGCCACAACTCTAAAGAGGTCGACCGTAAGAATTTCCAGTACATCGAGTATTTGCTTCGGTTAGGTACTAAACAGCTCGATCAACTCAAAAGCCCTGACATAGTTAGTCTCTCCTCCGTGAAGGTCGTTGCATCTAAATCCTGATATTTTTGCTCTCAGCCTTTAAGGCTCTAGTGAATTTATAGATGACAGAGACAGGAACTCGATTCGTTTTCCAACATTGGTTTTATATATATATGTATGAATATGATGATGCATGAACTGCCATGGATGTTCAAGAGCCATTACAAAATAAAATGATTTGTGATCATTTGTGTATCTACTACTAATACTCCTCAAGCTAAGAGAATGACAAGATTTGTTGTATCAGATTTTTTTTCTTTGTAAGAATGCAATACTAGTGGATAATGTAGTGGTTGATTCATGTTTCAATCGATGCTCTTGCTTTACTTGAATGTGATACAGTTTCTGGCTAAATAGTAAGGGCGTTATAGGTGGTCTGACATCTGTGATCTCATTCGTTTTGTCTATTGGCTACTCTGGCTAGTGTGTATACTATGCATTGCAAGAAGAAATGTAGTTTATGATAAAGGCAATTTTAAATTATCAATGTGTTGCACATGATCATAAAAAAAGAAAAGAAGAAAAGATGACAAGACCCAATCCACAATTACACAAAGGGGAAAAAAAAAAGAGACCCAAAAGAGACAATAGGAGTAAAAACAGCAATTTAGTAAGTAGGAGAATACTCAAAAGTTGTAGACACAGGTTCCATCGTCACTTCTAGCCGTTGGATCAAAGTTTTGAGCCGCAGGATCAGTACATCCTTCAGGAACAGGTAGGTTTACTTGCTGGGCGGCTTTGCCTGCAATTCAAGTAAGTTTAACTTCAGAAACCCTAATTCCATTTTCTTTTCTTTTTTCGTGTCCTCTTCTTTTATCATATCCAATTGATTCAATCAGTTGGGCTAACCAAACTGAAAAGAAAAAAAAAAAGAAGTTCAGACCTGGTCTTTACCGTAGAAAGTTCCGCGGTCGATGGCATCAGCGTTAGCATCTCCCAAGGCAGCCTGGCTGAGGTAGGTGTCGGCAAGTTGGACTCTCTTGACATTATCTTGTTCCATCACAAGCATGTTTCCATACTCCATAAGCTTCTCAAGAGTCATCTCGGGTTGCTCGAACTTGGGAGGTCCTTCCCTTGAGTTCACCAGCCTCTTTCCGATCTTCTCCACTCCAAGTCCCTCAACAAACTTCCTCACTTCATCATCGTACACTCTCGCCCTCAAAGCACCGAAGAAATCTGTCCATACGAACATGAATTAGGATCTGCACAAGTTCCTCCTATATAGACAGAATACGGGTTAACGTTAGCCAGAATCTTTCTTACCGATGGATTGACCAGGGAACTTATCAACAAGGGTGACTATGTCCTCGTCTGCGATCTTGTCGGTCTGGAAGATACCCTTGCAGACACCAATACGGTCTTCACGGGTAGGTGCCCAGTAGAACTTCTCCATACGTCCGTCACGGATGAGAGGAGCGTAAAGGGTGGAGAAATCGTTACCGGTGACAATGATTGGGACACGTGCGTTCTCTTCCTTGTTGTACATTCCTGGGAGCTGGACGTTGGTTGGGGCATCAGCAATGTTCATGAGTGTTGCGTTCACCATCTGGTTGTTGACAGTGTACTGAGTGGTACCACCCATACGACCCGCACCAGCATCAAGATCGTTGATGAAGAGACAACACATCTTTCCCTTCTTGATCATGTCAGCTGCCTCACGGTACCTCTGACGGATAAGCTTGGCTGGTTCTCCTGCGTTTCCACTCTCAAGCTCTCCAGCACTCATCATGATTGGGCTGCAAAAAGATTTTAACTTTTTTAGATTTTTTTCGATGATATTAAAACGGGTCGAGATCGGAGTTTAATAACTGAACTCACTTGATACCCATCTTGGCCATGACAAGCTCACACTGGAAGGATTTACCTTGACCTTTGCCTCCCCAAATACCCAAAATAAGTGGAACCTATGAAAGTAAAACAGAGCATTTCAAGATCAATCAAATTGTGTAATAACTCAAAATTGCAACCAAAAATAGTCTTAAGTAAATACCTTAATGTTAGGCAAGGTCAAGAAGTTCTTGGTGATGTGAACAACAAGCTTGTCCATGAAAGCAGGAGCAATGTAAAACCCATCCATCATGTTGTCCAAGTTGTACCTATTCCAAGAAGTAAAGACAATTTAAAACCAAGATTCTAAAATCGATATAGAACTAATGAGAGATCTAAAGAGAGATGAAAACTCACTGCCTAAGGCCTTGGCTGATGTATTCGTATGAGCTAAGGACAGCGTGGTGAGTTCCGGTTCCCATAGGAGCTTGGAAGACAGAGTCAACCAAACCCTTTCCTCTGGTGATGTCTTGTTGATCATCAGACATGTCGTAGGCAAGACCCTTCCATCTGTCTCCATCGGTTTGTTTGTCTTCTTTCACAGCCAACACCTTGAATGATCCGTTGCTCTTCTTGTTGCTCTGTGCGAATCTCGACACAGTTACAACTTTGTTTCCCAAGAAGGTCGACGCTGGGGCTGATGTAGCTCCAGATCCTGACCCGTTTAAGCTCAACTGCAACAAACAACACACACAAACAGGTCAAACACCAATCTTGAATTTTAGTTCATATGGTTCAAGAACCGGTTTAGAGACTATTCCTAAGGATAATAAAAGGTGTTCAATCGGAAACCAAACCGAACCGGGTATAAGCGGAAGATTAAACCATACTTTATTTTGGTTCACACAGTTCAAGGTACAGAATTATTCCTGAAGACTCTACAGTTCTAACCTATCTGAACCACAAACTAAACAAACATAAAGTAAAAATCCTACAAGACTACAGTTTCAGTGCAATTGTACTATACTTTCCACATCGGTTTGAACATAGTTCCCAAGTAGAGACCAAAAGAATCATCAAAGTATCTTTAGATATCCTAGTTAAAGTACCAGATTCTTCTGTTCTGTCAGAGAATCTCAAAGTGATGCAAAAATGTCAAATTCTTGAGCTATAAGTATAATTAAGATTCACGTTAACATTAAACCAGTTGTGAAAGAGATTGAAGTGTACCGGAGCTCTGTTGATGGCACCGACGGTGGAAACTGCGGCGGCCATATCTCACGACTGCGACAAGTGTGCAACACACAAGAAGCTGAAGAGAGAGAGAGAATTTGATTGGTTGAAGAAGAAGAAGAAGAAGCAGTGAATGAGAGATGTTGGTGTGGGCAAGAAACAGAGAGATTTATAAAGCGAGTGATCAGCAACCAATTCGTTATCTCTTCGTCCTCCAAGTTTAACTCTCTGAACGCCACACGATGCGGATTGGCCAACTTGCCACGTGGCGCCACGAGGAAGATGATTAGGAGGCTTCTGTTTTGATTGGTCCACGTGGAATATGTTTTATGAGGTTGTAGTGAAATGGCTGATTTGTGCCACTGGATTTGTCTTAGCTTGGAGTGAAGATTATTACATTATTTATTACCACATATGCTTTTGAAAATCATTGTTGTTGCTTTTTTTTTTTCTTTTTTTCTAAGGATTGAGGTTAGCCATTCATATGTGATCATGATACTTCTACACTCTTCTTCGTACGATACCATTCCAAATTTTGGATAATGACAATTACTTATTGATAAGTAATGTTCCAAATACGGTGTAAACTGATTGGCTGAGAGAAATTGTCTTAGCTAATAGGCTAGATTTCTTATTTTATCATACAACATCCATTTTTTTGTTGTATTAGCTAAGTTATATGAAAAAACGATGTGGTTACCAAATTAACCATGGATTTAATTACCAACCGTTAACAACTAATTAATAGTTTTATGGATAAGATACTTAGTTTATCCCTTTAAGATGTGGAGTAAAAAAGTTCAAGATATATATAATTTCTAGATAGAGTGTTTAAAGCTTAAAATCTAATTATGTGTTTCCTTCTCTAATTATGAGTGATGGAATTGCTTGCAATATGTACAGTTTGTGTCCTAAAATTACTTTATGTGGTTGGTTTATGAGAGGATAAAAAGTTTGCGTTAGATGTAGACATGTAGTTAGTAAGTTGTTCAATTGCCCATTTAACTACACTAATTAGTGGATAAGTCTTTCTACCATTTTTTGCCAAAGCTTCTAATTTTATGCTAACTTTCATACATACATATACAAATATATACTTACTTCTATGACTTTGGTGGTTCTTACAAACAAATCATAGTAAAATAATCTCAAAATTGACTTTTATTTTCCAAAATGATAACTATCATAAATTATTTATATATTTTTTCTTTTTGGTCATAACTTATTGCCACCTCATAGTTAATTACTAGCTCTAAATAGTAAAAACATCTTATCTACTATTTTTTTAAAAAACATTTGTTTATGCATAAAAAATGCAAAACACTAAGCCATAAAATGAAACATTTTATTTGTATATGCGGAATATTTTTCATCCTCATTCCTTATTTATCTTTGGTAATTCAACCATTGTATTTCATGACGATCGAGTATTATTGTATCACAATTCACAGGCGGAGTCACAAATTTCCAAGTTTAGGATTTGTTCTCTATCGACGAATCAATATATATATATATATATATATGTGTTTTTTTAAAAGAAAAGTATATATATTTCTTATAGGCAAAAAGGGAGCAACAATTATTGATATGATATCAAAATCAAGGACAAATGGACAACATGTAAGAAACTAAACTATTGCTAACAAATGTAGACTTATTCTCACAATGGTAGTGTTAACAAAAGTTTGAGTGAGATTTTAACTTTTCAGAAAGGAATCTTTTAGAAAAATAACTAAGATAACAAAATACTTTAAGTGTCCAAAAGAACATGGTAAAAAGATATGCAAATTTTAAGTACCCACAAGGGATTTTAACCAAAAAAAAAAAAGTATCAACAAGAGTAAGTGATGGTTATAGTATACATGAGATTTTAAATGTATCGGGCTTAGAAGATAAAAATACCGATTGAGTTTAAGGTGTAAAGACTTTAATAATTTTAAATCCAATTTTAATACTTACACAGTTAAAAAATAAAAAGCATTCCTTAATTTTTTCTTACTGCCAATTTCATTTTATTTGGTCTTGTTAGTTGTTATGCTCTGTCTTTCTTAAAGCCTACAATTTAAGAGTTATTTATTTGTGATGAGCTATTAAAGTATAAAAGAGGTTGCATCAAAATCATACAGTAAGCAATGCTAAAAAATGTTTATAATGAAAGTAGATTTGAATTACTATTCACTCGTTTGATAACTTAAGTTAGAGATATAATAAGTCAATAACATCAGATTTTAGATGATTTTTTTCTTTTATAAAAAAAATTTCTATGAAAGAAGATTTTTTTATTTTTTTTTGGTTCTGGTTCAGGTCATTCTTCGACAAATGATCACGACGAGTGAGGGCAAATGCATGATAGAAGAACGTAAGAACATTTTTTGTATACCAAAATATTTGATTGAATTAACTCTCTTATCTAATTTTTTTTCCCCCAATTGGTAAATCCAACAATGTATTGTAGTAGTATTTTGTATATTTTGAATTAGTTAATCCGCTAAAAAAAGATGGTCACATCATGCATTGATTCATTCACTGAATAAAAAAGCAAAGAAAGACAAGTTTCCTTAGTCGCATTGAATTGAATAAAATAAAAGTAAAACCTTCCACAAGTGCAGAGACTTTTCATTGTCTTCTTTCCTTGAGAGCGCATAATTGTTTGAGAGCAGTCTCAACTCTCAAGTTGGGTGACTCGGTACGGATCGCTGATTTGGGAGAGAACGAGGTAGGAAAACCCTAGATCGGAATTTGATTCTGCAAGGGTTTCTTCATCTCCTTCGAAATCATCATTCTCTAAAGTTCTAGTGGACTCGGTACTCAATGTTATATACTGATTGATTCTTTTTTATTAGGTTTTGGGTAGAGTTTTGATTTCACAGTTCTGATGATGATACAAAATTGTGGGCTTATTGGGGTTTAGAGAATGAAGAATATAATCTTGCTTTTTTGGTTTTAGTGACAAAAAAAGGTTGTTCCTTTGGAGTAGTTAGTGAGAGAGAGATATCAAAAAAATCGAACCTTGATGACGTTTTTGTTTTATACGCTTGTTCATGTCAAGAATTTACTTTGATTGGAGATTTTAAAAGTGTAGAAAATGAGGAATTTTGCTTTTTTGGGTTATATAGTGACAAAGGTTATTACTTTGGAGTAGGTGGTGAGCCTTGACGTTTGTTTTAGTGAGATTTTGGTTAGAACCAGTGGTTTAATCATAAGAATTTTACTTTGACTGGAGCTTGTGAAGTCTTTGTGTTACTGTTTCGTAATGTTTTCTTTGAGATAACTTGGCAATGTGTGTTTGTTATTGTTGTAGAAGAGCCAGACGATGAGTAGAAACCCTTTTCTTGATCCTACCCTTCAAGAAATTCTTCAAGTGATTAAACCTACACGAGCAGATTGGGATACAAGGATCGGAGTGATTGATCAGTTGCGTAGCGTTGTACAATCTGTAGAATGTTTAAGAGGTAATGACTCTTGATGCACTCTTGTGCTTCTCTCAATATTTTTAGTACTACTGTCTCTTAATGCCGTGAACCATACCCACCATGGATGTGATTATGATTTTGAAATAAAAGATAGTCTCTACTGAATTTTTAGTTGCAGAATAGTAAAAGTGGTTCAATGTTACTCTTTCCCGCTATTGTCCTTCTGTAAACCAATGATTTCATCTGTACTTAGAAAAGAAAGTTGCTTATAGCCCATTTTTCTGGTTTTGGTATTGTTAGGTGCTACTGTTCAACCCTTTGGATCTTTTGTGTCAAATCTCTTCACACGATGGGGAGACTTGGACATCTCTGTTGACTTATTCAGCGGTTCTTCTATCTTGTTCACTGGAAAGAAGCAGAAACAAACTTTACTCGGACATTTGCTTCGAGCCCTAAGAGCGAATGGTAATTCGTTTATCTTTGTTTCACTTGTTTTTTTGCCTTATGTTTAAAGTATTCTTTTCATGTGGCGATTTGTCTCACCTCCATAATCATGCAACAAACAACAGGTCTATGGTACAAACTGCAATTTGTTATTCATGCGAGAGTACCCATTCTCAAAATCGTGAGCGGACACCAGAGAATTTCTTGTGACATATCTATTGATAATCTGGAAGGGCTTTTGAAGAGCAGGTTCTTGTTCTGGATCAGTGAAATAGATGGGAGATTCCGTGACCTGGTTTTGCTAGTAGGTTAACATGCAAATAAAACAAGATTGGTGTGTATCTCTAAAGGTTTAATTTGATTCTTTGACATATACATATCTCGTGTATTCTACCATTTATAGGTGAAGGAATGGGCCAAAGCTCATAATATCAACGATTCGAAGAGCGGGACTTTCAACTCTTACTCTCTCAGTTTGTTAGTCATCTTCCATCTTCAGGTAAGATAGATGTTCTCTATTCATAGATTCTGCTGCCTTCAGCCTTCTGCAGTTACTGCATCATTATAAAAACATAGTGTTTTGATAATGTTTTGTGTTGTTTGGTACAGACTTGTGTGCCTGCAATCTTGCCTCCTCTAAGAGATATATATCCAAAGAGTGCGGTTGATGATCTGAAAGGTACCTTCTATGAAAAGGTTTTCAAGCCTAACCACATAACAGTTACGAGCTTTTGGGATTTTAGCGCCATAGTCTCTTGTAGGTGTACGTAAAACAGCAGAGGAAAGTATAGCGCAAGTTACTGCTGCTAATATAGCGAGATTTAAATCAGGCACAGCAAAATCAGCCAACCGAAGCTCACTCTCGGAGCTTTTGGTCTCGTTTTTTGCAAAGGTGATTTGATTTCTCATACATTCTAGCTTTAAACTTTTTGTTTCGCTTAGTGTGTAACATCCATTAAAGTACTCTTGATTCTGCTGTGTCAATGTGTCTATCAGTTTTCAGACATAAACTTGAAGGCACAAGAGCTCGGTGTTTGCCCGTTTACTGGAAGATGGGAAAACATAAGCACCAACACTACATGGCTGCCAAAGACGTACTCACTCTTTGTAAGTCTCCATCTCTGTCTTTCTCTTATCCTCTTGTTGAGTTATATACATCGTTATGGCACCATGTGAGTCTCCCGATTAAAGTGTGAATGGTGTGTGTTTCAGGTTGAAGATCCTTTTGAGCAGCCGCAGAACGCAGCAAGGAGTGTGAGTCGTAGAAATTTGGACAGAATAGCTCAAGTATTTCAGATCACATCGCGCCGTCTTGCCTCAGATTGCAATAGAAATTCCATCATTGCGGTTCTGACAGGGCAACACATTCACCAGTCTTTGTACAGAACAATAAGCCTCCATAGTCAACATCATGCAAATGGTACGCACAATGTTCGTAATCTGCAAGGTCAGTCTAGGCCATGGAACCAGCAAATGCAGCAAAATTGGTCACAGAGCTACAATACCCCAAATCCACCATATTGGCCACCACAACAACAGTCCCGACCACAACAGAATTGGCCTCAGAACAACCCCAGGAATCTTCAGAGGCAACCATCTGTCCAGGGCCAAACTTGGCCTGTAATCACACAAAGTCAAACACAGCAGAAGAGTCAAAATAAGAATGGGAACCGACCGTTCAAAAATACATCTGCAGGTTCAAGTCAAAATCAGGGCCACATTGGTAAGCCATCAGGTCATATGAATGGTGTGAACTCTGCAAGACCTGCAACAATAATTCCAAGCCAACGCGGACAGATGTGGAGACCGAGATCTGAGCATTAGAATGCGTTGTGCAGACATGGTCAAGAGAGATACTCCCTCACATATTTTTGGATGATTTTGTATTCTGACCTTGGGGCTTTGTTCTATTAATCCTATTGTTACAATCAACGAATTTGCAATTGCAGAATGTTAATACTAAATGTCGAGGACTAGGTAAACCTTTACTCAGTAAAACACCACAATCAAATTTACAGTTACATAATGAGAAGAAAAAAGAAGAAAACAATAAGAGACTAGCAAACAATATATTGTGTTGACTAAGTGCAGTAACTTGTCTGGTATCAAGCTCGTAGGAGACGCTTCTCGCATGTTAGAATCCTGTAACTTGCGTGAGGACCCTCAGATGTGTCACGAAGAGAAGTATGCCAACCCATAGCCTTTGTGATTTCTTGAATTTCATCCATAACATCAATTGAATCCCTAATGTATGCTCTTCCACCTGGTCTTAGTATCCGGTCCATCTCTAATAATATGGTTGACATATCGCATCTGATGCATTGTTTATCATTATTGAAACAAAGACAAATGGTTAAGCTCAATTATAGGCACCAAACGACCACATACTCAGTTATAAATCATTTTCAAATTGAGTTACAGATAATGCTTACCTTTTTCTCTCGATTGAGAAGAGTCCTGAAGCATGTAAGAAGTCATATGTCCTTGGGTATGTATCAAATGGTTCACACCTGTGGTGAATGCAAGACTTATTAAAACAATCAAATCCAGAATCTAAATCTTAGTTTATCTTAAGAAAAATTAAACAGATGAAATGTTTTGCTTAAATCAAAAACATGAGCAGGAAACAAACAAGAATAGTCACAGAACACTCTTAAGGAGTCACCAGATTCTAAGGAATTAACAATACGTTTCATTATTCTATGTTTTTATATGATAGATTGTAAGGAGAAAAATAGTACCAATCGTGCATCACTCCTAATAATCCACGATCATAAATGACAGGCAATGTGTTAGGCCCACTGACAGGAACCACACTTAGAACCCAGCAATCGAGTTTATGATCATTTAGTGCAGCTGCAAATCTGTTAAAGCCAAAGAAATTAAGTAACGAGAGTTAAGCTAAGATACTGAGACATTTATACCATCAGCGAGAGTAATAACATAATTATATTATTTCATACCCGCCAAAACCTGCTCTCATGTCCAAAACGTTTCTTAGTTTCATCTTTTTCCATTTTAAGGCGCGGATAAATCCCCCAACAATTTCATTCCAGAACTTTGACTCTGCTTTGAATAGTTCTTTCCTAGCAATGTAGGAATCAAATTTTATCGTCTGCAGCCTATCAGGTGGAGTATGTAGACGGGCAGGCCATAAGGGGACATTTCCTCCATATCCATTCTCAGGTATGCGACTGATACAAGGTTTCAGATTTGTGTACCTAAAACAAGAAAACAACATGAGACATAGAAAGTGTGATTTTGTTGCACCCATTGTCACAGACCAAAGTTAATAGACCGACTAAATGCAATCAAACAAATTAACTTGAAAAAACTTGAAGTTTAGCAACTCTGGTAGTATAAAGAACATATAAATGTCCTTGTATCACAAAGAAAGAAAAACAGAAAGTTTAGCAGCTGTACCAAACATCGTCGGGGTCATCAGATTCATCACAAAGAGGAGGTTTGGTTCCAGATTCACGACTTAAATAACAATTGTTATTCAAAGGCTTCTGCCAGATTGCAACGTATCCTTCCTTCTTTACCAGTTTCCAGCAAAGGCTAGTAGTAAGATTTAACATCTCTGGAAAATAAAATGTGAGATTAAAAGAGTAGACATAGTGGCAGAATCTATGTAGACAAACAAAATTTTTTCCCTATACCCACAGAGACAATATGTCATTCTAACTTTCCATATTCTTCATTTCGCTAATAAAGCTATGATCACAGCCTACTCAAAGCAGATTAAGAGGATGTTACCTGTCCATTGTTCTTCCAGAGCGGGTTCATGCTTATAAACAGGCTGTGCAGCCCAAGCAAAATATCCTCCAGCGCGCAGCATTCTATTGATCTCAAGGAGCAAAATTCCATCTTTATCACAAAAAATAAAACAGCAGAATGAGAATTTCTCTACATGTAAAAGAAGCTAAGGCCTAGTTCACATAGGGAGTTGAAGCTACAATGGGTGCAAATTTAATAATCTCTTGATGTATTACATGAAGAATCAAGCACACCAGTGAACCTTACCATCACGAGTCCAGTTTATTCTACATCGTGAACAATGAATAAGATCAAAAGCTTGGCTTGGATATAACAAACGCCTTGTAGCAAATGCTGCCGCCATAGCAGGCACACCACGCTCAAGAGCAAATTGAATTTGGTTCTCGTGGACATCTTTTGGTGCAACAGACATTGTCAAGACATCACGTGTCAATAGATAAGCGCCAAAACTCGCCACACCACAACCAACATCCATAGCAACCCTAATATGCTTGCCAAACGTGATATCAGAAACCATCTGCAAAGACAAAAGTCCAGACCTCAACATCAGATAAAAAGATAAAATAGATAGGTGACGACACTAAAGCAAAAACTACTACTAGGGAAAAATGAGCAACCTTAGACATCTGATCCAAGTACTGATCAGCCCCATGAATAAACTGTGTACCACCTCCAGGAAACTTGAACTTGTTCTTATCTCGTGAAATCCAGTTCTGACCACCTTTGTCTTCAACAAGCCGAGTATGAGGAACATTGCTAAACCACACCTATCCATAAGTATAAAATTCCAAACACTACTTAAGCTAGTTCCAAGACAATGTTACTCTAACAAGAGAATGCAAACCAAAAGGAGTAGTACCTCGTCACGGCTTTTAGGCCATGGAACAGGCTGACGATAACCTTTAGGAGGCGGAACCAAGCAATTTAAGCCTTTACCTTTGGCAGGACAATGACGCTCGAATCTCTCACCACGCTCAGTCGATTTAAGCTTCTTGATCGCATCAGTATTATCCAAACAAGGTATATACTCTCTCATGCTCTCACGACACATCCCAAATTTCTTAACTCTAACTCTATCCTTAGAATCGCCGTCTCTTTTCGTTTCAACGATCTCAGTCTGATTCCCCCAATCTTCCACAGCAGCATCGGTCTCAACCTCTCCCACTTCAAAATCATCAGACATCACCCCGTTCGCATCTACTATCCCAAAGCTCTTAACCGGACCAGGCGGAGGAGGAGGAGAAGGAGAAGGCGGAGGTGGAGAAGGCGGAGGAGGAGGATTAGCTTCAACCGTAACCTTCTCCGTCTCAGCCACCACCGCCGACGGAGGCGGTTGTGATTGATTATCGGTATGGTTAGAAGGAATAATCTCTGATAAATTGAAGAGTCTGTTACTGTTGGGAGAGACGGAGACCTCAGGGATCGAGCTGCTGCCGGCGGAGGAGGTGGAAGAGGAGAAGAAGATGAGCTGTTGGTAGCTATCGTCGGACCAGTGTTTGCCTAAGTAGAAGAAAGCGACGGTGACGAGAACTAAGGCGGAGATCTTGACGAGAGTAGGGGATTTGAAGAGATCGCCATTGGTGAGTGGTTTCATTATTAGCTTGCGCGTTAAGGATCAGCGATCTCTTCTGGATCTGCACACAGTGTTGTGCGTGTGTGCGAGAGAGAGACTAGTTAGTAATATTAATAATTTTACAGTTGTGCTGGTTTTTGGATTTTTCTAGCGTTCGGTAAAGTTGCATTACAAAAGAATTTGCAGAATTTGCAGAATTTTCAGATTCAGTTACAAGTTCACAAATTTGCAGATCTCTAATTAAATTGGCAGTTTTGTTTCTTGGTTAAGTTAATTGTATTTTCTTAAAAGGGGGATTTTTTTTTTGTAATATAGAAAAGAGTCTCTAAAAATAAAATAAAAAAACTTTTAAAACATCATTGGTTTTTTAACTAGAATTTTGTTTTTAACACTATTAACTTGATTTTTTTCTTACAGAAAAAATGGCATAAATTTTTTACCATTATTCGTAAAAAAATTGGATACATTATTACATTTTATATGAAAATAATGATTAACATTTTTCTAATTCATTAAAATTTGATAGAAATTATATTTTGGAAGCAAATGATAAAAAGATACTACTAAAAAGACAAATTATATTCAGACTAGAGAATATTTATGGCTATTTATATACACATTAAATGTTTGTCTTAACTCTTAATCACAGTTTTCTTCTGATATTAGTATATTACCAAAAAAAAAAAAAAGGTGAAAATGAAATTAAAAACATTAAAGACAGAGGGGCACACACTCTCATCTCCCATCTCTAACAAAGTACAACACTTCTTTTTTAAAATTCATTCATTCCCCTCAGAAGAGGAGAAGAAGTCCATTTAAAAAAAAAAAATAAATAAAGACACAAAAAAAAAAAAAAAAAAAAAGTTTCCCCCAAATCCGATTTCGATTTTTTATGTTCACAGTTCTCAAATCGGAAAATTCCTCTTAAGAAGACGACGGGGCGAATCATGACCACCGTCGTTAGTGGTGGTGTAGAGCAGCAGATAATACCCGATTCAGTATCCACCTCGTTCATCGAGACGGTGAATGGTTCGCACCAGTTTACAATCAAAGGCTACTCTCTCGCCAAAGGCATGAGCCCCGGGAAATTTATTCAAAGCGATGTCTTCTCCGTCGGTGGTTACGATTGGGCGATTTACTTTTATCCCGACGGCAAGAACCCTGAGGATCAGTCCTTGTACATCTCTTTGTTCATCGCTTTAGCTAGTGATTCTAATGATATTAGGGCTTTGTTTGAGCTCACGCTAATGGATCAGAGTGGTAAAGGAAAACATAAAGTGCATAGTCACTTTGATCGTGCTCTTGAAGGTGGACCTTATACGCTCAAGTATAAAGGAAGCATGTGGTAATTTTAGTTAGATTTTGCCTTTGTTAAAATTAGTTTAGATTTGAAAAATGGTTAGAGTCTAAGTTGTGTTTTGAATTTTTTGCAGGGGTTACAAACGTTTTTTCAGAAGATCAGCTTTAGAAACTTCTGATTACATAAAGGATGATTGTCTTGTTGTTCATTGTACTGTTGGTGTTGTTAGAGCTCGGCTTGAAGGTCCAAAACAGTATGGCATTGTGTTACCTTTGTCTAATATGGGACAGGGATTGAAAGACTTGTTAGATTCTGAAGTTGGTTGTGATATAGCTTTTCAAGTTGGAGATGAAACTTACAAAGCTCACAAACTGATTCTTGCGGCACGCTCGCCTGTCTTTAGAGCTCAGTTTTTTGGACCAATTGGGAATAACAATGTGGATAGAATTGTGATTGACGATATTGAACCTTCTATCTTCAAGGTAATTTTTTTGTTAAGTGTTACATTGTTAATAGGTTGTTGTTACATGCATTTTACATATTCTACTGACTTGGGATCTTGAAATTTTTTATAGGCTATGCTTAGCTTCATCTACACTGATGTACTTCCTGATGTGCATGAAATTACTGGGTCAGCTTCTGCTAGTTCGTTCACAAACATGATACAACATCTCTTGGCAGCTGCTGATCTCTATGACCTTGCAAGGTTAAAGATATTATGTGAAGTTCTGCTTTGCGAAAAACTTGATGTTGATAATGTGGCAACAACACTTGCCCTTGCTGAACAGCACCAATTCTTCCAGCTCAAAACGTTCTGCTTAAAATTTGTTGCATCTCCAGCCAACTTGGGAGGTACGTGTTGTCATGTATATGCATGTTTTCTTGCTTCAATTGCAACAGTATTATCATGTGATGAGATAGTAGAATGTATAGGTCCTGCTTTGAATTGGTTTTACTATTAATGTGGTAAACTTTGTTTAAAGATGATGTGCTGCCATGGAGATTTTTCTCATCAGTTTACAACTTTAGCTATACCTTGACTTTAGAAAACAATGGCAATAGTAGTTGAGAGAACAAATTTATTAAACTATATATATAATCCACTAAATTTTTTAAGATTCCAAACATATCGAAACCTTGTATGCATGACCATCTACCTTTTTTGTATTATCCGGCTTATATAATGCATTTGGTGCTTGGTGCTTGTTGCTTGTTGCTTGTCAGCAATAATGATCCATTAAAGATGTTGGGTGTATTATTAATGGAAGTTTGTTGAGCTAGTATACTTGTTTAACTTTCTTGTTCTTATGTTCGATTTGTATATAGGAGACTCGATGCATGATTAGACGGCTTGAGGTTTATCATCCTCAACTAGGTGCGATAATAGTTCTTTTGGTTTTTTTTATTGACAATCTAGTTTAAAGACAATGCCTAGCCAATGGGTAAAATATGTTTTGCATTCTGGAAGATAGAGATTATATAGCACATACATGTCCTGGTCTTAATGTTGAATTTCACGTAAATGCTAGTATTCACATCTAAAGGCAGAACTTAAAACTAAATATTTCTTTCTTTCTCTAGAATTGAAACTGGTGAATTTTAGCTCACAAGACTTCCATTAATCACCCAACATCTCTTCATCGATAATATGTTTCTTTTCCAACATCACTTTTTAGCTTGTCTGTAACAGAGTGCTATCAGTTGGATGATATTATTGATGAAGAGAATCCAGGAAAACTAAAAAGTAAGTTGATGTTGTTTTGTGCAGCTGTAATGAAGTCTGAAGGGTTCAAGCACTTGAAACAGAGCTGTCCCACTTTGTTATCTGAGTTGTTGAACGCTGTTGCAGCAGCAGATAAGAGCTCGACGAGTGGACAATCGAACAAGAAAAGAAGTGCGAGCAGTGTCTTAGGGTGTGACACTACAAATATGAGGCAAGTGAGAAGGAGGACATAGGATTCAATCCAAATGATAGTAGTAAGCTTTCCTCGCGCCTTGTTTTGACAGTTTCAAATGAACTCTGGTGCTACTTTACTGATCTGGAAGCAAAGCATAAACCAAGTTTGGTTTGCTCAACCTCGTTATTGTAATGAATAATTATTGTTCGTAGTATGTCAACAGTAGTGTAAAGCTTTTAGGCAATAGACATCTGATTACTTTTCAGTAAGTATCTTGTCTTTGTCTTTGAATTCTCTTCAGTTTTAGAGCTGTTTCCGTGTTTGTAGAAAAAAAAGCTTATTATATATATATAA
This sequence comes from Camelina sativa, assembly GCF_000633955.1. Lineage (NCBI taxonomy): Eukaryota > Viridiplantae > Streptophyta > Magnoliopsida > Brassicales > Brassicaceae > Camelina > Camelina sativa. The sequence continues at coordinate 4,396,424 of NC_025689.1, read as the reverse complement.
TTGAATCGTAAAACCGTTTTCCCATAATCATAATGAAGTCGTAATTTTGTAGAGACATGAAATATGACTGAACCAAACTGTGTCTGTCGAACGTTTATATCTATGTGACAAAAGAAAGTTCAATTCAAACCCCTAAAGACGTTCTAAATTGCTACGATTCTCTTAAGAAAAATTTGGGAAACCAAACGAACCGATACGCTTAAACCAAAGTCAATTACAATATTGGATAAACCAAAACCGATACTAACTGTCACGTAACCGAGGAAAACCATATCGCATATTCTGGTAATTTTTTTAAATTGAGTACACAATAGTCAACAGATATGCATGAATAGAAAATTAAATTCAAGTCGCTATGCATATTGAAATCATGTTTGACTATAATGTATGTTACATTTAGAAATAATGTGATGATTACGATACAAGCACGGCTTAAAGAAGAAGAAGAAGAAGAATCTATGGGCAAAAACGTCGGTGAGTCAAACAAAGCTGAAATCAAGGGGCTGCCTAAACTACGACTTCGACGATGATGTTGCNTTTTTATAGGCTATGCTTAGCTTCATCTACACTGATGTACTTCCTGATGTGCATGAAATTACTGGGTCAGCTTCTGCTAGTTCGTTCACAAACATGATACAACATCTCTTGGCAGCTGCTGATCTCTATGACCTTGCAAGGTTAAAGATATTATGTGAAGTTCTGCTTTGCGAAAAACTTGATGTTGATAATGTGGCAACAACACTTGCCCTTGCTGAACAGCACCAATTCTTCCAGCTCAAAACGTTCTGCTTAAAATTTGTTGCATCTCCAGCCAACTTGGGAGGTACGTGTTGTCATGTATATGCATGTTTTCTTGCTTCAATTGCAACAGTATTATCATGTGATGAGATAGTAGAATGTATAGGTCCTGCTTTGAATTGGTTTTACTATTAATGTGGTAAACTTTGTTTAAAGATGATGTGCTGCCATGGAGATTTTTCTCATCAGTTTACAACTTTAGCTATACCTTGACTTTAGAAAACAATGGCAATAGTAGTTGAGAGAACAAATTTATTAAACTATATATATAATCCACTAAATTTTTTAAGATTCCAAACATATCGAAACCTTGTATGCATGACCATCTACCTTTTTTGTATTATCCGGCTTATATAATGCATTTGGTGCTTGGTGCTTGTTGCTTGTTGCTTGTCAGCAATAATGATCCATTAAAGATGTTGGGTGTATTATTAATGGAAGTTTGTTGAGCTAGTATACTTGTTTAACTTTCTTGTTCTTATGTTCGATTTGTATATAGGAGACTCGATGCATGATTAGACGGCTTGAGGTTTATCATCCTCAACTAGGTGCGATAATAGTTCTTTTGGTTTTTTTTATTGACAATCTAGTTTAAAGACAATGCCTAGCCAATGGGTAAAATATGTTTTGCATTCTGGAAGATAGAGATTATATAGCACATACATGTCCTGGTCTTAATGTTGAATTTCACGTAAATGCTAGTATTCACATCTAAAGGCAGAACTTAAAACTAAATATTTCTTTCTTTCTCTAGAATTGAAACTGGTGAATTTTAGCTCACAAGACTTCCATTAATCACCCAACATCTCTTCATCGATAATATGTTTCTTTTCCAACATCACTTTTTAGCTTGTCTGTAACAGAGTGCTATCAGTTGGATGATATTATTGATGAAGAGAATCCAGGAAAACTAAAAAGTAAGTTGATGTTGTTTTGTGCAGCTGTAATGAAGTCTGAAGGGTTCAAGCACTTGAAACAGAGCTGTCCCACTTTGTTATCTGAGTTGTTGAACGCTGTTGCAGCAGCAGATAAGAGCTCGACGAGTGGACAATCGAACAAGAAAAGAAGTGCGAGCAGTGTCTTAGGGTGTGACACTACAAATATGAGGCAAGTGAGAAGGAGGACATAGGATTCAATCCAAATGATAGTAGTAAGCTTTCCTCGCGCCTTGTTTTGACAGTTTCAAATGAACTCTGGTGCTACTTTACTGATCTGGAAGCAAAGCATAAACCAAGTTTGGTTTGCTCAACCTCGTTATTGTAATGAATAATTATTGTTCGTAGTATGTCAACAGTAGTGTAAAGCTTTTAGGCAATAGACATCTGATTACTTTTCAGTAAGTATCTTGTCTTTGTCTTTGAATTCTCTTCAGTTTTAGAGCTGTTTCCGTGTTTGTAGAAAAAAAAGCTTATTATATATATATAATTGAATCGTAAAACCGTTTTCCCATAATCATAATGAAGTCGTAATTTTGTAGAGACATGAAATATGACTGAACCAAACTGTGTCTGTCGAACGTTTATATCTATGTGACAAAAGAAAGTTCAATTCAAACCCCTAAAGACGTTCTAAATTGCTACGATTCTCTTAAGAAAAATTTGGGAAACCAAACGAACCGATACGCTTAAACCAAAGTCAATTACAATATTGGATAAACCAAAACCGATACTAACTGTCACGTAACCGAGGAAAACCATATCGCATATTCTGGTAATTTTTTTAAATTGAGTACACAATAGTCAACAGATATGCATGAATAGAAAATTAAATTCAAGTCGCTATGCATATTGAAATCATGTTTGACTATAATGTATGTTACATTTAGAAATAATGTGATGATTACGATACAAGCACGGCTTAAAGAAGAAGAAGAAGAAGAATCTATGGGCAAAAACGTCGGTGAGTCAAACAAAGCTGAAATCAAGGGGCTGCCTAAACTACGACTTCGACGATGATGTTGCTTCGGTATCTTTCCACAACTTCTCTTTTCGTGACCCTTTTCACTTCTTTACTTCAAATTAACCAAAAAAATTATATTGTATAATAAACTAAAGTATTGTTAGTTTGTTAGACCATCATTAGTGGTGAGTACTCCTTAAGTTACTCTCATATTAATTAATTATATAATTAATACTAAATTAATTAAAGCAATCCTAAAAGAATTTAAGCAAAATCACTCTATTACTAGAGAACTCCAAAGAAGGTTACTCAAGCATTTAAATAATAATTTTTTAATTTGTGTTTATTAATTATCAAACTTTAATTATCTAAAATGATAAAACAATTATTTAAATTTTTTATATTACATNCTTTTGGTTTTTTTTATTGACAATCTAGTTTAAAGACAATGCCTAGCCAATGGGTAAAATATGTTTTGCATTCTGGAAGATAGAGATTATATAGCACATACATGTCCTGGTCTTAATGTTGAATTTCACGTAAATGCTAGTATTCACATCTAAAGGCAGAACTTAAAACTAAATATTTCTTTCTTTCTCTAGAATTGAAACTGGTGAATTTTAGCTCACAAGACTTCCATTAATCACCCAACATCTCTTCATCGATAATATGTTTCTTTTCCAACATCACTTTTTAGCTTGTCTGTAACAGAGTGCTATCAGTTGGATGATATTATTGATGAAGAGAATCCAGGAAAACTAAAAAGTAAGTTGATGTTGTTTTGTGCAGCTGTAATGAAGTCTGAAGGGTTCAAGCACTTGAAACAGAGCTGTCCCACTTTGTTATCTGAGTTGTTGAACGCTGTTGCAGCAGCAGATAAGAGCTCGACGAGTGGACAATCGAACAAGAAAAGAAGTGCGAGCAGTGTCTTAGGGTGTGACACTACAAATATGAGGCAAGTGAGAAGGAGGACATAGGATTCAATCCAAATGATAGTAGTAAGCTTTCCTCGCGCCTTGTTTTGACAGTTTCAAATGAACTCTGGTGCTACTTTACTGATCTGGAAGCAAAGCATAAACCAAGTTTGGTTTGCTCAACCTCGTTATTGTAATGAATAATTATTGTTCGTAGTATGTCAACAGTAGTGTAAAGCTTTTAGGCAATAGACATCTGATTACTTTTCAGTAAGTATCTTGTCTTTGTCTTTGAATTCTCTTCAGTTTTAGAGCTGTTTCCGTGTTTGTAGAAAAAAAAGCTTATTATATATATATAATTGAATCGTAAAACCGTTTTCCCATAATCATAATGAAGTCGTAATTTTGTAGAGACATGAAATATGACTGAACCAAACTGTGTCTGTCGAACGTTTATATCTATGTGACAAAAGAAAGTTCAATTCAAACCCCTAAAGACGTTCTAAATTGCTACGATTCTCTTAAGAAAAATTTGGGAAACCAAACGAACCGATACGCTTAAACCAAAGTCAATTACAATATTGGATAAACCAAAACCGATACTAACTGTCACGTAACCGAGGAAAACCATATCGCATATTCTGGTAATTTTTTTAAATTGAGTACACAATAGTCAACAGATATGCATGAATAGAAAATTAAATTCAAGTCGCTATGCATATTGAAATCATGTTTGACTATAATGTATGTTACATTTAGAAATAATGTGATGATTACGATACAAGCACGGCTTAAAGAAGAAGAAGAAGAAGAATCTATGGGCAAAAACGTCGGTGAGTCAAACAAAGCTGAAATCAAGGGGCTGCCTAAACTACGACTTCGACGATGATGTTGCTTCGGTATCTTTCCACAACTTCTCTTTTCGTGACCCTTTTCACTTCTTTACTTCAAATTAACCAAAAAAATTATATTGTATAATAAACTAAAGTATTGTTAGTTTGTTAGACCATCATTAGTGGTGAGTACTCCTTAAGTTACTCTCATATTAATTAATTATATAATTAATACTAAATTAATTAAAGCAATCCTAAAAGAATTTAAGCAAAATCACTCTATTACTAGAGAACTCCAAAGAAGGTTACTCAAGCATTTAAATAATAATTTTTTAATTTGTGTTTATTAATTATCAAACTTTAATTATCTAAAATGATAAAACAATTATTTAAATTTTTTATATTACATAAAACAGAAAACAATTAAATTTTACAAACTTTGGAACACCAAAACTTTCATTTTTTGATGTCTACTTTAAATGTTTCTGAAACACCAAAACTTTCATTTTCTGAGTGAACTGTTCTAAGACAAAGTATATCGGAACTAGCAATATGTACAAAAGTATTACCAAGACTTCGGTTATTGATGCCAACAAGCTCGATCCCTTCTATTCCAAGAACACGACCCATTTCTTGATAGATTGTTGCAAAAACTTGTTGGCTGCAGGGTAAAATTTCCTTCTCAGCATCACTGCACCGAGCTCTGTTGCACTTGCATCACCACTCCTAACTTGCTCCTTCAGATTATTAGAAACATAGAATCCAGATTTGATCAGTTTAACAAAAAAAGTTGGGCAAGCATGGCTACTTAAATCAGTCCAATGTTCATAATATCCAGATTTATCATGTTAGAGATATCAATTATTTCTTCAATTTTGTTTACTACCACAAAGGTTACTACTTGGATCACATTTAAATAGTTGTGAATGCAAAATACCTGCAATTCTTTAGCAGAGAGGTCAAGTTCTCTACACACAAGTTAACAGTCACATCAAGTTCTTCAAAGTCGGTGTTATATCGAATTTGGGATACACATTGCTACTGTTGTCGAAATCACCATACAAGAAATCACTACAGTCCAACTAAACACACACACAAATCTCAAAGACCAAAGCTCTTGAATTTGTTAACAAAAGGCAAAACAACTGCATCACATAAAACTAGAATCCTAATTCAACAAAGGAAACAACCAACAAAATAAAGTACTGAGAAACAGTGAATTACCTGGAGCTTGTGCTGATGAAGTATTGAAAAGACAAGTAAAAGAAACCAGTAGACACAACAAAAGCAGCGAGATTCTCACCATCTCCTACTCAGAGTCTCAGACCCAACACTTCGTAACAGTTTCAACACATAAATGGCGTTACAAAACAAAGGAAAAACATTCAAACATGCTAAGGCCACACTAGTAAACACAAACACATATGTTACCTGCAAAACGAACCAGTAGTTGGCAACACTAACAGGCCCTACAAGAACACTCTCGAGAAGCTGATCATAAGTCTCATCTTCTGCGGAGCCTACATAGATCGTTTCCATTCCAAATCTGTACCAAAAGCAAAGCTGAGGTCTAAGTACTGAACAAACCTAATGTTATCATAGCTTTACACCATACATTACAAACAATCATACAAAATACTAATCAAAGGCGAGACCTTTGTGCAAATTGATCAATCCCAACTAATAAGACATCATGACTTCTACAAGTATACCCAAAATCCCAAAGTTTCAATCTTTATATTGGTATCACAAATCATAATCAAGCATGAATCTGATATAGGAATAAGGGTAGATCACAATCAGTAAGAAGAATACTAAAACCCTCAATTTACAAAACCAAGCAAAATCATCAATTTTTCAAATTCTGGGGAAGAAAAGGAGAAACTTTTTACCGTCTTTGACAGAGTTCAAACACTCGTAAGAGGGAACTTGGCCGATGAAGCCGAGATAGTTTTCCTGAACGCCGAATCTGTGAGTAAATCAATTGAATTTTTGCGGTCTCTAGATGAATTGGTTTCGATTCGCTGTTTGGATCGACAGAGAAGAGAGAGAGATGGTCGAGGAAGAAAGAGAGAAGAAAATGGAGAAAAAAAATTTCTTTTTTATATTTACGCATCAATGAATCAGAATATGCCACGTAGCGTTGCTATTACCGTTCCTTAATTCCTTCCCAGGGAATCGATTCTCTTCTAAATCGACTAAAAAAAAGTTTTTTATTAAATTTTTGGGCCCCAATTATAAGAGAAACTATGAGAGAATTCCCCAGTAATGATGCTTTTACAATGTGTGTGTGTGCAATTGTGCATATGGGGTCACCGCGGGTCTCTGCGTTAGCGGCGCGTTTGATGGTGGCGTGTATATGTCAAAAATACTGAAATAGAATATGCTTTTAACCGTTACATCTGCGGTTCTTTATTCCTTTTCTTTTTCTTTCCCCTTCCTAATTTAATACCTTAAATAGCTTTTTATTCAATATTACGTTATGATATACTGTAATGTTGTACCGTATCATGTATGTAGTATATATGTCAACGAGTAAACTAATAAAAATTCTTTAAACTAATACTATAACTGAATTCTAATATAGTCTTAAATCTTTTATTCACATCAGGTACCAAAAATATATGTATCAAAACCGGTCCAATACCAGAACATATTTGATGATCTAAACAAACAGACAAATCAGCTTCTTTACATTAGTTAATATATATGCGCCACTGTGTCTGTCTTAAAAAAGAAATAAAGGTAATCAGAATAAGAAAAATCGAAGGTAGTTTGTCGGTGTCACGTGGGGGAAGAGAGCATGTGAAAACAAACCAATCAATAATTGGAAAAAAATAAACTGTGAATCATTTATCATGTGATGGATCTGATTAGGTATATTCTTTCGAGCTCGTTTAGTGTTCACAGCCTCTGGTACGCAGCTTAGCTCTTCTTATCCTAACGATTGGCCCCCATAACAGAGACATTACACTATAGTACAATTCGAATGCGTTTCTAAAACTACTACTCCATACTCAAAATCGAATCTTGGAGATTCTTTTTTTTTTTAAATGTGATTATTCAATTGCTAGATTACTAGCTAGAAGCCAAGTTTCTTAAAGTTCTAGATGATTTGACTACTAATGACATTTTTTACCAAACTAATGACATTTTTTTAATTATATACGAGACAATATAAATATCTCGTCTGATGTCGAAATGTTACACCAGACCTTACCCACATAGATATATCGAAAAGTTAGTTTGTGGGAAGCAAAACTAACTAACAAAACAACATTCTCAATTCGACAAAAGAAACGTAAGTTTAATAAAAAAATATCTACAGAAATTTTTTATGATGATACAACAATGAACAATCATTCGTTAAAACCACAACCATTCAACGAAATGTAGCTTTTGTGTGATATGGGGTGATTGTGATCAATATTTAAAATGTATAAATTTTTTTATGTTGATATAACAATCATTCGTTAAAACCACAATAATTCACAACATTAGCTTAGATCATATAAAAGGTTTAAGTAATAACGTTACGGGACTAATAATGGCTTGCAACTTCAGCTTGGGTTCTTGGCATAAGAGTTCCTACTTTCAACTCCATTTTTTCGTTTCAATAATATGCTGAGATTGATGTATCATAAATTGTACTCATCAATGCAATGTCATATTCGTCTCCTATGTATGTGGGTTCCTATCTCTCTCAGTCTCGTCATCCCACTCCCACTTGGGCATGTGGACTTATATATTTGTAAATCGGCTGGTTAACACTACTAGCTATATGAATCCTCTCAATGTCGTCGATCAGGAGTGATCAGACTACTGACCTAAGAATGTTCGTTCATAACAGTATTTTATTGGTAAACAAAAAAAGTGTCTAGTAATTTTAATAAGTCCCTTCAAAAACACACACACATTCGTTGATTAATTTCTTGTTAGCATTTACAATTGCAAAATCATACTCCCTCTATTTTAAAATATTTATAAGGGTGTATTGATACAATGATTTTGGAGGATTTTATGTGATATAGAAAATTTGTAATTTTGATAGATTTTAGGGAAGTTGATATGATTTATGGTAAAATTCTACCAAATCCCACCTAAAACCATGAGATTTGGATTTCTGTATTTTTAACTAACCAAATCCTCTCAAATCCTCTCAAATCCTACAGAATCCTTAAAACTTATTAAAATCTTTTTTTTTGGACAACAAGATGCTTTCATTCAATAAATCAAAGCAAATACAAAGGGAGAGATTCAAAGATCTCAAAGTTTAGACTGAAACAAAGGTTACAAAGAAGGGCATTCCCCAATGCCATAAAATAGTAGATAGATAAAATCAAGCTAGAGTCCATGAGAGCTATGAAACAGTCACTAAGGAGCGGCTTGAAACATGTGAGATCACGGTAGTTCGATTGATCATCCTCGAGAAACTCGGCGGATGACAAGATAGTCACGGTCGATAGACAAAGTGACGTTAAGAGCAAATCCATAGCCAGTACACTCACCGGAGCGAGGGGCACTACCAAGAGCACCACATTGGCAAGAATTCGGTAGACCAAGGTTTGGTGGTCAAGGGTAGAGTGCTTTAACATCCAAAGCGGAGGGTCAGGAGCAAACTGGTGACACCAGGCATAACTTCGATAATAAACAATCCGAGTGGTGAAGATGGTGCTGAAGAAAATTTGCTTGAAATCGTCGGATGTAAGAGTGGAATAACAGGGCATAAGACCATAAGACTTCAAGGTTTTAACATCGGACCATACAAGTGGGACAAGATCCAAGACTAGCCAAGGATTAGGCTTGGTATGGTGGGTTGATAATAACACCCAAATGGTGCGGGTGAAGGGATGATGTTGAGAACTAGAAACGCTAGTTAGCATAGGAATAAGCGGGTTGTGGTTCTTCCAGTTAACAAACGAAATCACGACTTGAGCAGAGGCCAGGGATCTCCCATATTCTATGTTACTACTAATCATTCTAGTTAAATGGATTCTCAGATGCAGTCTTCGGACATTGAGTTCAACCAAAGAAACTAAGAAATGATTAATAGTTATCATAGGGATAGAAAGAGTAGACCTGGGGTATTGGAAGATGGGTAAGACTATTTGGGATTGTTGCAATCCGAATGCAAGTCCTGAGCTCATCCGCAGAGATCCAAAGGACTTTGGGAATGGCCAGGGGAGTTGCCATGGGTCTACCAAGCTCGTACTGTGATAGATCTTAGATACGGGAGTCCACAGGCGGAGGTAAGTCGCATCTCGGGAAGATTCCTTGCCAACCATCAACTCGGAAGCCGTGGAGGGAAAGGGAGCTTCAGGGGCGAAACACGATCCAGATCGGGAAAGATAGAGACACAGGGACTGTTGGGCCGTCGACGGTAAGGCTGGGCGAGAGTAGGTGAGGATGGGGTTCGCCGAAACCCAGATCCTCCTGTAGCGGTACAAAGACAAGCCTTCGTCTAGATCTAGGGTGGTTGAAGAGGTTTGGTCGGGACACAAAAGGACAGAACAAAAGGGAAAAAAAGAAAGCAGAGAGAAACTAAGGGGATAGAAGAGGTAGAAAATGAGCGGATGGACAGAGAGATCCCGACGCTGGCGAGCCGGAGCTCTACCGGCGTCGGAAAGAGATGAAAAGGGAGGCGCCTCGGTTATCGTGCTTAAAAGAGAAAATTAGGGCGAACTCTTATCGGGTTTTAAAAATAAAACTTATTAAAATCTAAATCCATAATCTGTTTTAAATAACAGTAGATTTTAAAATAGATTTTTAAATTATCAGTTCAATAATAGTCGATTTCAGGAAACTTTTTAAAATCTATAATTGAATAACATAGGATTTGTAACTTTTACACAATGCATATGAAGATTTTACCAAAAAACATGCATATAAAAAAATAATTACCTTTAAAAATAAAACTGTATAATATTAAATTAGAAATTAATATAAAAATTACATAGAAACTTGTATTATAAAATTAAAATACTTCTCTAAATATCGTATATTATCGGAGGGAGTATATTTTTATATTATCAAAGAAGACCCTTAATTAGAGTGCAAGCGTCTCCTCGGAACCTTTATTTAAATTTACTTCCTTCAACAGAAACAAAAAGTCAAAACTTCAACACGCAAAAAATAATACAATCAAGATTGGTTTCTATATATATATTAAAGTTCTAATTTTTATTTTGGTTAATAAATACGCACTCTGTTTTTTTCTTCTTCTAATTATCAATGGTGTGTATATAAACGAAAGGGGTCTCTGCTTTGTAAAAAGAACTTGCCTTTCATTTTTGTTTGCCAACGACTGCTCCTTTCTTCCTTCATCACACAGCTCAGCCTGACGCTACGTTCAGGCTGATCTCTTCCATTCCCCCACCCCCAAATCTCAGATCCGGTGAGATCTCTTCCTCAAAGGTAATGCCTCTTTGTGTGATGCATGTCCCTTCATTTGAATTCTGTCGGTTGTTTATCGTTCAATTTCGATTTTTTATTTGGGGTTCAGATTCTCGAGATTTGTATTCGGTTCGTGAGTTTTGTGTGTTTGATTCGATGACACAATGTTCCAGCCATTGTGTTTAAATCTTGAAATGATGAATATTTTTCTGGGTCCGATCTGGGTTTAAGCTGAGATTTTGATTTCAGTTCATTGATTTATTGCGTGATCCGACATTCGTAATTGAGCTGCTGTTGTCTGATCAGCATCGGAATTTTGGAAAAGAACACTTTTTTTTTTTTTTGGTTATCTGATTTAGTGTTGTCTGTTGTTTGTATCCTTATGATTCTTTTGTGTTTTGGATCTGAATTGAATTGTATCTACTTTGATCAGATCTAATTTGCTGTATAGCCTGTTGTTTCTTGTGGGTGTTCTGTATCTACCAATGTTTTGTCACCAGTCATAATTTATCTTTGTTAAGATCTGACGTATTGGGATTTTGCAGGTAAAAAGAAGAAGTTAAGAAGAGCATCATCAAGATGAAGGCACTCATTCTTGTTGGAGGTTTCGGAACTCGTTTGAGGCCATTGACTCTCAGTTTCCCTAAGCCCCTTGTTGATTTTGCTAATAAACCCATGATCCTTCATCAGGTAACATTAGTCAGCTTCTTTGACTCCCTTGTTCCAAGTTATATATGATCTCATGAATCTTGTTTTTAAACCGAGGCTTGTATTCTTTTGTGTAGATAGAGGCTCTTAAGGCAGTTGGAGTTGATGAAGTTGTTTTAGCCATCAATTACCAGCCAGAGGTGAGATAGAGATTCTCTTCTATCTCCTAACTCTTCTTTGCAGCTATTTTTTGTTTGTATTTACCATTTTTGCTCTGTTTCGATTAGGTGATGCTGAACTTCTTGAAAGACTTTGAAACGAAGCTAGAAATCAAAATCACTTGCTCACAGGAGACTGAGCCACTAGGTACAGCTGGTCCTCTGGCTCTAGCGAGAGACAAATTGGTTGACGGTTCGGGAGAGCCTTTCTTTGTGCTTAACAGTGATGTGATTAGTGAGTACCCACTTAAAGAAATGCTTGAGTTTCACAAAACTCACGGTGGGGAAGCTTCCATAATGGTGACAAAGGTGAGACTATCGAACCTAATACTCTATGTCCAATTATGGTATAGTATGTTTATGCATCTAATGGTGGACTTGCATGTATATTTGGTTATAGGTGGATGAACCGTCGAAATATGGAGTGGTTGTTATGGAAGAAAGTACAGGAAAAGTTGAGAAGTTTGTGGAAAAGCCAAAACTGTATGTAGGTAACAAGATCAACGCTGGGATTTATCTTCTAAACCCATCAGTTCTTGATAAGATTGAGCTAAGACCAACTTCGATCGAAAAAGAGACTTTCCCTAAGATTGCAGCAGCTCAAGGGCTCTATGCGATGGTGCTACCAGGGTTTTGGATGGACATTGGGCAACCCCGTGACTACATAACGGGTTTGAGACTCTACTTAGACTCTCTGAGAAAGAAGTCACCAGCCAAATTAACAAGTGGTCCACACATTGTTGGGAACGTTCTTGTTGATGAAACCGCCAAGATTGGGGAAGGATGTTTGATTGGACCAGACGTAGCCATTGGTCCAGGCTGCATTGTTGAGTCAGGAGTAAGACTCTCACGCTGCACTGTCATGCGTGGGGTGCGCATCAAGAAGCACGCGTGTATCTCAAGCAGTATCATCGGGTGGCACTCAACAGTTGGACAATGGGCAAGAATTGAGAACATGACCATCCTCGGGGAAGATGTTCACGTTAGCGACGAGATTTATAGCAACGGTGGAGTTGTGTTGCCACACAAGGAGATCAAAACAAACATCTTGAAGCCAGAGATAGTGATGTGAAAACAAAATGTGTTATTACTATGATTATTATTATGTGTCTTTCTTTCTTCTCTCTCAGCTTTTGCTTTTTAATTCTTCTTAATTTGGCTTTTTGAATAAGCATCAAACCAAAACGCTGTATATCTTTGTTAGGGTCATTTGGTGTTTTTGTTTCTATTTTTTTTTTTTGTAACTTATCAAAAAAAAAAACCACATTGTCTCATTGATTTTGAGATACTTTTGATTGAATATTTCATTCATTATGAAAGCTTTCTCTGAACAATTCCAAATTCAATAGGTGACACAATAACATGGGTTTTGTTTATGGGACCATTCAGATAAGAGAAACAGGACCATTAAGAACCGTAGAAGACTTGTTTTAGGTAACGGTTAATTTCTCAAAGATCCCAATCCAATGGGTTTATCTAGGCCGAATCTAAGGTGAAGAGGAATATTCGTTGAATGTGAAAAGACTAAAGTACCCTTGATTTCCCTCCACATAAACAGTAAACCGGAGAGCTAAATTAAAAATTACGGTTTCGATTCCAAAATTAGAAAAGAGTCGATGGCGTCGCGTACATGTCTTCTCTTCCTTCTCGTTGCGTTTCTCGCCGGAGCACTTGCCGGAGACGTCATTGAAGTCAATAGATCTCAGAATCAGAGGGAGTTCGATTACTTCGCTCTCTCTCTTCAGTGGCCTGGAACCTACTGCCGCGCTACTCGTCATTGCTGCTCCAAAAACGCTTGCTGCAGAGGGTAAAAGCTTCCTCGATCTTTTCTAATCTCAGATTGAAATTTTTCCTTTTTTTTGTCGTGTAGCTGAGGATCTGAATTCAATTAGTGTTTGATCAGAACAATAGAGATTACTATTAGATTTGATAAATCTGAAATCTCGATTGAAGTTTTAGTTATAAAGATTTGGATTTTGAGTTTGCTTCTCTAAACTAACTTATGTGTTTCTTTTTTTTTTTCCAGCTCTGATTCTCCAACTCAGTTCACCATCCGTAAGTTAAAACTCTTTTCAATCTTTTGTTTCAGTTTCAGGACTCAATGTGTTTGTGTGTGTGTTTGTAGATGGGTTATGGCCTGACTATAACGATGGTTCATGGCCTTCTTGTTGTTATCGATCTGACTTTAATGAGAAGGAGGTACAAAAATTGGTCCTTGTTCAATATACAAAGTTCATGTCTTTATTATATCTTAGGAGAAGTTTCTGAAAAAGAAGAATGTTTTTGTAGATCTCAACGTTGAAGGATGGTCTTGACAAGTACTGGCCTAGTCTTAGTTGTGGTTCTCCATCAAACTGTCATGGTGGAAAAGGGTCCTTTTGGGGCCATGAGGTTATTTTTTTTCTTTCACTTCTATTAGACACGGATAGGTGTTTTCCATCTCCCGTAACCTTTTCTTTCAGTCTTCACCAAAACTAACTGAGTTTTCCTTTGTTGGTTTATTATGTATCTCTTTTGCAATACACGCTGGCAGTGGGGTAATTATTTTCAATCTTTTTACTTCTTTAAATTTGAATTTTTCTTTTAATTTCCTTCCACATAGTTTTATATAAGAGTTTGATTCATTGGTGTTACTAGAGAGCTCCATGCTTAAACTTAGAACCTTTTGCTCAACAGTGTGTATAGTTAGCACAATATGTTCTGGTTTGATTTTGCTGATTCGATAATATAGGTTCTTTCTCTAACGATTGTGCTGATAATTTCTTATTTTCAGAGAAACATGGGACTTGTTCTTCTCCTGTTTTTCGTGATGAGTATAATTACTTTCTTGCCACGCTTAATCTCTACTTGAAGTATAATCTCACGGTAAGTGTTCACAGAGTTTAGTTTATGCTGTGATATGATGCATAGTGGACTGGTTAAATAAGAAAGTTGGGTATACACAAGAGTTAATTTTGCTTGCATACTTGTGCAATGGAGTTTTTCTTTATGATGTATGATCATGCATGATGCATCTTATATTTACTCTGTTCTGTCAGTTTATCAGTTTGTGAAGCCACTTTTGTACTTTTTTATTGGATAAGTTCTTAATGCCAGTTTACAATCTCTGCATCTTGTAAATATGGAATAGGATGTCCTTTATAAAGCTGGCTATGTTGCTTCCAACAGCGAAAAGTATCCTCTAGGAGGTATCGTAACAGCCATTCAGAATGCATTTCATATCAACCCTGAAGTGCAATGCAAAAGAGATGCAATCGATGAAATACGTATATGCTTCTACAAGGATTTTAAGGTCTGTTTCTGACATCTCTTTCATCTTAGGTTGTTGATTTCCTTTTGAAAGTCTTAGGTCTTGTTTTAGTATTATAATTCATAAAGAACCCATTATAAGAAAACTCAAATATCTTGTGTCCAAGCGTTGTGAAATCTGTCAAACAAACTCGTAAAACCATATGTAGAAAATTGTTTGGTTTCGTAAGATTTGCTGATCATTGACATTATTATTGCTTTGCCTGGTTTAGAGTCGAAGTATTTTGCTACATTCTGAGAATGACACCAGTTTCTGACAGTGTATTTATTTATTTCATGACTACAGCCCAGGGACTGTGTTGGTTCAAAAGATTTGACATCGAGAAAATCATGTCCCAAGTACGTCAGTTTGCCGGAATACACGCCATTGGGTAAGTAAATTTCAAAGAACGTAAACCATTTTTTCATATCTTGAACGAGGCATATATAATTGCAAGTAGTGTGGATTCCTGATTAGTTGGACAAGAGCATTAGATAAGTGATGGATATATGATAAAATGATAAGACATATATTTTGTGTTATGCAGATGGTGAGGCTATGGTTCTGAAGATGCCAACAGATAGAGAAGCTCTATGAATGGGAGCCTTGTTATTTACTTAGAGGCAATACATTACTTGTCTCTGATGTTGTACTTTTACAGCCAAACCTATAAACAATGAATAAAGATTGGCTTATTATCGTCTTATTTGATATGAATCATATTACTGATAAATCAAGTTTCTTTCTAACGATGGAAATATCAGACAGGTCCATAAGAAGATTCAAATTTTGCTCTGTTTTATGGAATGAAAACTATAAAATTTGGTTTAGGGAGAATTTTCAAAATAGTTTAAATGTACATCAAAAACAGATCACTGTGATTTGTTTAGGTTTAGAGGATGTGGAGAACGATGCCGCGATGCCTGAATACGCCACAGCGGTGTGGTAGGACATGACTATGTAGATATGTACAACGATTAGATGGGATAGAAGAATACAGAAAATTAAGTAAAATAAAACCCAAAACTGATAGTTTTTGTATTACGTACTACAATCGTAATCCCTTAGTTCCCAAGACAACTCTAGAGTTCCTCTATCGACGACACATCGATCACTGTTGAAACCGACGAGACGGGCTGCACCAGAGAACTTGCCATTCGTTGGCAATCGAACCTTTGCCCGACCTATCACAACAGATCCATTTGATGTTGCAGGATCTATACAAGAATATTTTCTAAGCAAAATTCTAGGTAAAGATATTTTGCTGGAAAATCTAAAGGAATCACCAACTCTGTATCATACTTCCAATAGTTGCCTTTGGAAACCCATACCTGTTTTGTGTATGGATCTTCGGGGTCCGTCCATGCAACAACTTTGTAGTGGTTAGGATGTTGCAAAAGGTTCTCGTCATCGATTGTGCATGCACGAAATATTTTCACGATTAACTTTGTTTCTATGTGATGATCAGTCTTTCTCTTCCCTTGACGAATCAGTCGAAACCTTTTATGTCGCGCTGTGTTTGTCATTTGAGAGAAAGAGCTAGTAATATTTAAGACTTTGGCTTGTCTCAAGGCTTGGAAAATTTATATTACGTTATATAGTTTGCAGCATTATCGCTTTTTTTTCTTTTCTTTCTTGGCAGAGGTGTTTCCTTTATCCTTTTATTTTCTAAAAAAATATTATATAAACAAACCCTCCGAATCCATGCCAAGTTTATCATCTCGTCAGAAAAGTAATTTAATGTTTTTAATTAGGATTTGATATATGTTATATATATATTTCTGTTTCACAAAGTGTCATTTTGATACAATGCACATAAATTAAGAAAACTATTTAAATTTCCATTTTGCCTTTTACAAATACACTATATTTTTTTATATTAATTAACTTAAATAATAAGGATAAAAAAATATATAATTTTAAAAACTGCATTGAAAACATAAAATAACACTATTTTTATAACAAAATAAAATGTCAAAATAACACTTTTTATGAAACAGAGAGTACATATATAAATATATAGAATATTTTCTTTTAAAAAAAAGGAAAAGAATAAATAAGTAAAAAAAAAGTAATTTTAATGTTTTTAATTAGGGTTCGTAATATATACACGTACTTCTTAGAATTTTGATTCGGTTTTGAACCCTAATTTTTCTTCAGAGAGGATCAATCACACTTTTGCTTTAGTCCGGCATGGCTTTCGCTGGGTGTGTACGCAGGTCAGCAACTAAGTTGGCTTCCGCATGTGGTTGAGCCCGGTATATCTCCGCCGTTGTGAACTGTCGTCCGTCTCTAGCTCTCAACCCGTCTCCGCTGCGTGCCTTCATCTCCCGTCGCGTATTTACCTCGAGGAGTGATAGTATACTTCTCTCGGAGATACGGATTCTCGACGTGATTGACTCCAAGATCCTTTCTGATTTGAAAATTGATGATCTCGATTATGTAAGTTTTATGCATCTTGCTCCTCAAGGAACATATACAAAATTGGTTTGCTTTGTTCTTAATGATTGTAGTTGTAATCAAGTTGCTGTTAAGTGTTAAGACGATATTTTTCTTTCTTTTGCGGGAGCAGCTTAAAGAGACAATTCCGGAATACTTCAGTTTCAGAATTGAAGATGATCCTTCAGATCAGTTTGTGACATTGACGACTAAGGCGCACGTTAAGGAAAATTTTAAAGTTTTAGCATTCATGCCTAGTCTTGTTGCTGATAAACCAAGTATTAAACTGATTCTAACTGTCACTGGCCAAGAAGAACGGGCTCGGCCTGGAGTTTAGCTGCACGGATTTTGGTGATCATTTTAACATAGATAATGTATCAGTTAATCATCCGGGGGAAAAGAATGATTGGCAATTCGAGTAAGCTTTGTGAATCAAAAAACACTATATAATATAAAGTGTAACGTTGTATAAATAGGCATGAGTGGAAAGGTTATAATGTTTTTGATACAG
>NC_025689.1:4368371-4377576 GCF_000633955.1 Camelina sativa | reverse complement strand
TTGATCGTGAGTTTTATTGTATCAAAGGTATCAGAGCTGTGTCATCCTCGGAATCTATGGAGGAAACGCGAGCTGAGACGAAGGTGAACGAAGCTATGGATCGTGAAAAGTCGTTGGTGTTGCGCTTAGACAGGCTTCACGATAAACTCGAGAAACAACAGGCAGAGAGGGAGATGTATTTTGTTGCGATGCTCAAGATGCTTCGATTACACATCGGCGAAGGGGATAGTGAAGAATTGGTGAACATTGAGGTTGATGTTGAGAAAGAATCGTTCTCAGATTCTGTTATTGCTTCACAGTTCCCAGAGGTTCAAGTGACTCCACAACAAGAGTTGCTTCACGAAACAGTTTCGATTGGGGATATTGATTCTGAGCTGGAGACAAAATCGACTGAACACATGTCTCTAGTAGCGATCTCGGAGGAAGAACTAATTCCACCATTTCAGGTATCGACTTCTTCATTGGAACCTAGCCTTCAATTTCACAATTCATCAACGGTTGTTTGTGAGGATTCCCAATCTGTTGTTGGCTGTGCTGATTTGTACTTGTTTGATCATCAAGAAGCGGTTTTGGTTTCGTATGCGAAAGACGAATCTACAAGTGTGACTAACAATCAAGTTGCACGCCAACTGTTTGGTAGAAGGTCTCAGGCTGCAGAAAGACTGGAATTGCAGAAAAAGCGGAAGGACTTGAAATCTTGGATGTTTAAGTATAAACAAAGGAAAGGGAGATCGTGGAGGCTACACACTAAGGTGTTCTCCTTCCCAAGTTTGTGTGACCATCTGATTGATAGGATGAGAACAAGAATGAAGAGAAAGTTGTTTGGTGGAATTGATATCAGAAAATTTGGGAACTTAATTGTTGATGGAGAAGCTCATGAAGCACCACGGTACATGACGTTTCCACATGAAGCAAAGAAGATATCAATAGCGATTAAACCTTGGATTTTCAGATTCAAAACAACGAAGAGTGATGCAGGCCGTGAACAACAAACTGTGTATGAGCAGATTAGAATGGTGAAGGAGTGGCTATTGCAAACAAGTTTGGTTATGCAACAAGTTATGAGAAACAAAAAGTTCAGGTTGTGCAAGCGGTGGTGGTTCAAATATAAATCTGTAGAAGAGGGTATGAAGCGACTGCAGATCCAGTTGAGGTACAAGCACATGTTGTAATTTGAAGAGTGGTTCAGACGTTGGGGCATACAAGAAAACTGGAGGAAGCACAAGCCCTTGCAACTTTTCATAATTTCACATATGAAGATTCTGAACNTCACGAAACAGTTTCGATTGGGGATATTGATTCTGAGCTGGAGACAAAATCGACTGAACACATGTCTCTAGTAGCGATCTCGGAGGAAGAACTAATTCCACCATTTCAGGTATCGACTTCTTCATTGGAACCTAGCCTTCAATTTCACAATTCATCAACGGTTGTTTGTGAGGATTCCCAATCTGTTGTTGGCTGTGCTGATTTGTACTTGTTTGATCATCAAGAAGCGGTTTTGGTTTCGTATGCGAAAGACGAATCTACAA
Source organism: Camelina sativa (assembly GCF_000633955.1). Taxonomy (NCBI): domain Eukaryota; kingdom Viridiplantae; phylum Streptophyta; class Magnoliopsida; order Brassicales; family Brassicaceae; genus Camelina; species Camelina sativa. The sequence goes on along the minus strand of NC_025689.1, from coordinate 4,376,044 downwards.
GTGTGACTAACAATCAAGTTGCACGCCAACTGTTTGGTAGAAGGTCTCAGGCTGCAGAAAGACTGGAATTGCAGAAAAAGCGGAAGGACTTGAAATCTTGGATGTTTAAGTATAAACAAAGGAAAGGGAGATCGTGGAGGCTACACACTAAGGTGTTCTCCTTCCCAAGTTTGTGTGACCATCTGATTGATAGGATGAGAACAAGAATGAAGAGAAAGTTGTTTGGTGGAATTGATATCAGAAAATTTGGGAACTTAATTGTTGATGGAGAAGCTCATGAAGCACCACGGTACATGACGTTTCCACATGAAGCAAAGAAGATATCAATAGCGATTAAACCTTGGATTTTCAGATTCAAAACAACGAAGAGTGATGCAGGCCGTGAACAACAAACTGTGTATGAGCAGATTAGAATGGTGAAGGAGTGGCTATTGCAAACAAGTTTGGTTATGCAACAAGTTATGAGAAACAAAAAGTTCAGGTTGTGCAAGCGGTGGTGGTTCAAATATAAATCTGTAGAAGAGGGTATGAAGCGACTGCAGATCCAGTTGAGGTACAAGCACATGTTGTAATTTGAAGAGTGGTTCAGACGTTGGGGCATACAAGAAAACTGGAGGAAGCACAAGCCCTTGCAACTTTTCATAATTTCACATATGAAGATTCTGAACGGTGATTGGTGGTATGACATTGTGCAACTTGGGAACCCTGCAACTTCTACAGTTTTGTTCATTCTTAATGATCAAAGACTAGGAGTTTCAAGTCTAGTAGACGTTGACCTGGAGATTGTCTCGGATGGGGATCAGATTCACATTGATTATAAAGTGATAAGTTGCAAAAATCATGCGGTTTGGATTACGCATTTTTCAGGCCAAGAGTACAAGCTCATTTTATACAGAGACAGTCTCAGAATGCATCTATGAAAGCAGAGAAAACTTCCCAAGAGTTGGAGTTTTAAGTACAAATAACTGAAGAGTTTCTGAAATGATCTTAAAGCAGAAGATTGGTTTAATGTCAAAGTAGAGCTGCACTAGTTTTACTAAGCAGACACACTAACGCTCCAAAGAAGCCACTTTACAATGTCTATGATTTGCAGAGGAGTTCTTGCCACTAAACCTTGAGGTCAAGGTTTCTCAAAGGGGGGAGATTTGATACAGGAAAGAAGGATTAGTTGGAGAGAAGAAGAACATAGTTTGGATGTGGCTGACGTGGAGGTTTTGAGGAATCTGATTGGAGGGAAAGGAGCCAATGACGTGGTGTGCGTTGTTGTTGTTGACCATTAACGACATTGAAGTATAAAGAGCCGGAGGAGTTCATTTGCAGAGTTATGAAAAGAATCTGAAATTTGTAAAAAAACCTAAAAATCTCTAAAAAGTTTTTCTGAGCTTAGCTCTCATCTTGAGAGTTAACATGATCGATTCTATGTTTTATGAACATTGAATTGGTTGGTTGATTGATCGTGAGTTTTATTGTATCAGTTTTTGCCTTTTGCAGAGACTTGGAAGATGATCTGAGGAAGGCCTTCAACAATTATGTGGAGACCCTATTAGGAGAAAGCACAAGGAAGTTATTGCATAGGTACATGATGAGCAAACGGAAGCGAGAGTACTTGGCATGGTTGAAGGATGTTAAGAAATTTATTCGTTAATAGCAGTCAAATTTGCTTTCGCATTCCGCACAATCTTATGAGTTCAAGTTTTTAGATATGCGAGTTTGGTATTCACTTCTTCCCAATGCCAATTATCTCAAATCCTAAATTATAGATTTATAGAAGTACAACGAAAAGTAGTAGAATCATGATTATATAATACCAAAAAATGTGTCGGTAGCTTACAACGACAAGAAGAGAAGCTAATAAAATGTTCATCTTAATTATAAGACCAAGTGGGGAAGTAGATCTTATTTTTGGTGCCACAAAAAAAATGATGAGGGAATGTGTAATGCTAGTTTTGTCAATTCATTAATTTCAATATTTCTTTATTGTCATCTAACTCAATAATATTACTAAATAAATTATTTAATTACGACGATTTTGTGAAGTTTTGTGAAAACCCTAAAACCCTTGAATTTCAGTTTTCTTCGCTAAACCAGAGAATATCTATCAATCCATGGCTTTTGCTTGGAGCGTACGCAAGTCAGCATCTAAGCTCGCTTCCGTATGTGGTCGAGTCCGGTCTATCTCCGCAGTTGTGAACCTTCCGTCTATATCTCTTAAACCGTCTCCGCTGAGTCCGTTCGTCTCTCGTAGCTTTTTCTACTCGATGGCTGTTGATCAGCTGAGCTCTGAGCAAACCCTTCTCCTTGCTATTGACTCCGAGCTCAATTCCGCTTTCCAAAACGATGATCCCGACTTAGTAAAATCTTTCTCTTATCTTTGCTCGATCAATTTCATTTCTAAGAAACCATAATTTGGTCTTATGTTTAGAAGATATTAGTCTTTGTTGAGATTTTGTTTTTGTTTTTTACTGACATTATATTGGGGGTTGGTTGGGAGCAGAGTGAAGAGATGACACCAGGAAGCTTCTTCCCTTTCGAAATCGAAGACGATGCTGGAGATCAGAATGTTACATTGACCAGAGACTACAATGGGGAACATATTAAACTTTCAGCAGACATGCCTTATCTTCATGATGCTGTCATTGATGCATTTGGTCCTTCATGTCCTCATGATGAACTATTATTTCCACTAGAAGTGACTATCACCAAGAAGAGCGGACTCAGCCTAGAGTTTACCTGCCAGGTGTTTGCTGATTATATGAGAGTAAGAGAGTTAACTGTGAATCATCCTGAGGATTCTTTGGAGTATCTAATGGAAACTGACTGGCCTCCTCTCAAGTAAGCTTTGTGAATCAAAAACTCTATATAATAATAACTGCAAGTGTTGGATTTTTTTAGAGGTGGGTAATGAGCAGAGAGATTTTTTTTTGTGTGTGTTTCCTTTTTGTAGAAACTTGGACGATAATCTGAAGAAGGCGTTAGAAAGATATCTGACGACCAGAGTTGAAGCAAGCACAACGAAACTCTTGCATAAGTACATGATGAGCAAAATGAAGCGAGAGTACTTGGTATGGTTGAAGAATGTTAAGAAGTTTGTGGATGAATGAAACGGTAAGTTCGGTATTGTAAAAAATGAAGTGTCTTTCTTGTTGGAATATTGAAATCTCTTCTTTCACACTGAGGTCTCTGTTTTGTAATTTCTCTCTCACAAAATCTTGTAGAATACTTGGAGAGATTAACACATGAGACAAACATCTTTTTGATTCGGATCTATTGGATATATACTTTCACAACATCTCCACTCACACACATGTAGTGGTTTTCTCCACTTGCTACATTATACATACTCTTGTCCTTAGACCTTACTCCTAGGTTCTAGACTATCTTACACAAGCCACACTACTTACCTTCATAGGGATTTATAACAACTCTACTTAGACTTACTCATTTGGGCCCAATTACTTTTATTACAAAACAACAAGCCTAACTTCTGCTTCCTTGTTGGCTTGCTCTCTTTGTTGTTGACTCTTGCTCCTTCTCTGGAACAAGTCACGACACTTTATTCTTTGTTTTGCTTATTCATCATTTTTATGCACTAAATATAAAATCCTTGAAGAACATTTTACCTACACCTTTCTGATCTATATATACCTATACCTTTCTGGATTGACATTAATTAGGAATCATAAGTGTATATGAAACTCGAATCACAACTTGAAATTAATTACACACATATATATATTCTAAGAGATTATGCAAAATGCTAACAATGAACACAAGTGTTTGAATTATGAATCTTTGATTAAATTCGTGCAACAAAGAATAAGCTAAGTGCACATAAGAAAAAGAAGAAAAGGGAATTGAAGAAGGAGATAATGCTAGTTTCGTCCGTTCTGTTTATCAAACAGTGCATAAAATAATCTATATAGATAGTGTTAGTTTCTTGATTTCTGGCCCACATAAGGATACGGTTAGAGTTAGTACACGAGTTCACCAAAAAAATGGTTTAACAAGTCAACAAAATTACCAATTAAAATTCAATATTTTTATATATACTCTCGTCAACCTAAAAAAGCTCAATAATATTACCAAATAAATTTATTTTTAATATGAATTTGTGTATATCACAAAATCATACTAACATCTAAATCAACCTAACAAATTGTATCACAAAATCATATTAAAAATAAATTTAGATGTGATTTGGTTAGGGTTTTAACTTTTAAATTAACCAACGAACCGAAACGGCTTGACATGACGCTCAAATTCAATCGCTGTAAAACCCTATATAAACCTTTAAAACCTAAAGAATAACCCTTGAACCTCAAAAATCTGCACAGAACCAAAGAAGAGAGAATTAATCAATCACCATGGCTTTGGCTTGGTGCGCTGTACGCAGGTCAGCTTCTAAGTTTGGTTCCTTGTGTGGTGGTCGAGTCCGAATTAACTCCACCGTTGTGGACCGTCCGTCTCTAGCTCTCAACCCGTCACCGCTGCGTCCCTTCGTCTCTAGTAGCTTTTACTACCCGGCGGTTGTTGATCAGCTGAGCTCCGAGAAAATGCTTATCCGGGAGATTGACTCCGAGATCAATTTAGCTTCGCAAATCAGTGATATGTTTAAGGTCAGTTTTTGTGCGTTGCTTGTTTCTCACGAAACAGAAATTAATTATGCTTTGTTTTTTTTTTTTATGACATGTTGGAAGTTGTGCTGATTATATATATAGTTCTAATTTTTTTATATTAATTCCTAAATTTAGACAATATATGTGCCTTTGTTAAGGCGGTGGTTTTTATTTTATATTTGGTTTATACTCTATTGGGGGCAGGATGCGACTCCAGGAAGCTTACCTTTCAGAATTGAAGATGATGGAGGTAAGACTGTGACATTGACTAGAGACTACAAAGGGGAACACATTAAAGTTGTGGTAGGCATGCCTTGTGAATCTCGTGATGATGTTGGTGGTGATGATGATGATGACGATGATGATGACGATGATGATGATGATGATGACGATGATGATGATGATGATGACGACGATGATGACGATGTTGAATTAAGGATTCCACTAACTGTGAATGTTACCAAGAAGAGCGGACTCAGCCTCAAGTTTTGCTGCAAGGTTATTGATGGTCATATCGACATATATGATGTATTTGTGGATCATTCGGGAGATGAACTGCCTAATATTGAATGGTCGTCTGATGATTTCAAGTAAGCTTTGTGAATAAATAAACTCTATATATATATAAATAATTACAATTGTAAGCTTGTATAGACAAGCATGATCGAGCAGAATAGTTTGTTTATATATCTCCTTATGCAGAGACGTGAATCATAACGTGGAGAATGCGTTGTACAAGTATCTGGAGACCAGATTGACAAAAGGCACAACGAATTTTTTGTATGAGTACATGACGACGAACAAGCGACGCCACTTGTTTTGGTTGAAGGATGTCAAGAAGTTTTTGGATGATGAAAGTTAAAAGTTAGCATACTTTCAAATTTGTGTTTTTGCATTTTACATTTGATAATTCATTTTTATTGGTAATGACTTTCAAGTTTGTTTTTTTTTGTTAGAGAGTTCTGAATGCAAGTTTTGTATTCACTTTTAAATGAAACAAAAATTCTCATTTCCTTTTATTATTTTCATATTTTATTTTTAATTACTGGTATTAAGTGGTATATATCTTAATCAACCTAATCAGTTTGAGAGAGAAAAACGAAAATCAATATTAATAAATATCTTAATCAACTTAATCAGTTTTGATTTAGATGTAATTTGGTTTGTTGTTTTGAATTAAGTACCGGACCGAACCGAACCGGGCTGATACAGAGCCTCAAGCTTCAATCGCTGCTAAAACCTTAAAACCCTTAAAAACAAAATCCCATTTTCTCTAGAGCATCACATCAAATCAAATCAAATCACCATGGCTTTAGCTTGGTGCGTTGTACGCAGACGCAGGTCAGCTTCTAAGGTTGCTTCAGTGTGTGGTGGTCTTCGAATCCGATCTATCTCCACCGTTGTTAATCGCCCGAAAATCTAGCTCGCAACCCGTCTACGCTGAGTCCTTTCGTCTCTCGCGGCTTTCTTTACTCGACGGCTATTGATCGGATGAGCTCCGAGCAAACCCTTATCCGAGTGATTGACCGAGATCAATTCTGCTTTGCAGTCCGGTGATATCCATTTGGTAAAAGTTTTCTCTGTATCATTTTACTGAGAAATTAAAGCAACAAAACCAAAAGAAATTGTAGACATGGGCTAAAAGGCACCAAATCACAAGCAGATCCAGAGGGTGTCGAAAATACATTCACGGTCATAGCGGGAACATGATGAATTGTCCTTATCAATAGATATTAGTTTGGTCTTATCTTATGAAGAAGAAATCATTGGTTTGCTTTGTTTTGGTTAAAGGAAAGAGCTTTTAAATTACCAACGAACCGAAACGGCTTGACATGACGCTCAAATTCAATCGTCGTAAAACTAAAACCCTATATAAACCCTTAAAACCTAAAGAAACCCTTGAACCTCAAAAAGCTGCACAGAACCAAAGAAGAGAGTAATCAATCACCATGGCTTTGGCTTGGTGCGCTGTACGCAGGTCAGCTTCTAATTTTGCTTCCTTGTGTGGTGGTCGAGTCCGAATTATCTCCACCGTTGTGGACCGTCCGTCTCTAGCTCTCAACCCGTCACCGGTGCGTCCCTTTGTCTCTAGTAGCTTTTACAACCCCACGGTTGTTGATCAGCTGAGCTCCGAGCAAACGCTTATCCGGGAGATTGACTCCGAGATCAATTTTGCTTCGCGAATCAATGATTTGTTTAAGGTAAGTTTTTGGGTCGTAGCTTGTTCCTCACGAAACGGAAATTGGATATGCTTTGTTTTTAATGACATGTTGGAAGCTGTGTTGATTATAATTTTAAGTTTTATTTTTTATAATAATTCCTAAATTTAGGCAAGAGATTTGTCTCTGTTAATTAAGACAGTGTTTCTTTTTGTTTGGCTTACACTCTATTGGGAGCAGCATGAAGAGACTCCAGAAAGATCACCTTTCAGAATTGAAGATGATGGAGGTAAGACTGTGACATTGACTAGAGACTACAAAGGGGAACATATTAAAGTTGTAGTAGGCCTGCCTAGTCATGGAGATGGAGTAAAGATACCACTAACTGTGAATGTTACCAAGAAGAGCGGACTCAGCCTAGAGTTTCGATGCAAGCTTATTAATGAATATGATGTTATTCACATAGATGGTGTATTTGGGGATCATTCGGTTGATTCTTTGAAAGATCAACTGACGAATGAAGGGTCTTATTTCAAGTAAGCTTTGTGAATGAATAAACTCTATATATATAAATAAATGCAAGTGTAAGGTTATGTAGAGGCATGGGCAGAGTGGGCTTCTAGTTATATAATGTTTTTTTTTTTTTTTTCATCGCCTTTTTGCAGAGACGTGGATCATAAACTGCAGATGGCGTTCTACAAGTATCTGGAGACCAGATTGACAAAAGGCACAATGTATTTTTTGTATCACTACATGATGACGAACGAGCGACGCCACTTCTTATGGTTGAAGGATGTCAAGAAGTTCTTGGATGATGAAAGTTAAAGTTAGGATACTTATGAATCAGAAACTTTCATATTTTTGTTTTAGCCTTTTACATTTGAGAATTAATTTATAA
>NC_025689.1:4358575-4367548 GCF_000633955.1 Camelina sativa | reverse complement strand
TACTCAAAACATTTTAGTCACATATTTATAGTGATTATGAACCATATTCCAAAATATTTAGTTGATGTGGGATATACAATACACATTTTCTGTAAATTAGTTTACATATTTACATATATATAATTTCTGCGTTTTTAATTCTTTCTATCTATACTACTCACAATTAATTACTATAATTTTGTTAAGGAAATATTATAATATCGGAAATCAAGCAATTTAGTCAAATTTGGTAATTTGAATATTCGTTTTTAAAGATTTTAACTGAATCACTAAATATTCTTTTTAAAAGATTACCTGTTAAGATCAATTTCGGTAATTAAGGAAATATTCGAATTTTTGATAATTAAAATTTATGGTTTTCATTTAAATACCTTAAAGCAAAATGAAATCAGAGTGTTTGCCTATAACGAATAACTCTGTTTGGGATCTTAAATAACTAATCTTGAATGAAATAATATATTGGATCCGAAAAATATTATTCTGGAGCACAAACAGATCCACGGGTTTTTTTTCCTTCTATAGTCGGATATGTAAGGATCCGCGTCCCGACCCGGCAATTTTTTAAGTGATCGACCGAGGGTATTTTCATCATTTAAAGAAATCGAAACTATAGGTTAATTAGATTAAATTTTGTGATTCTCTAATCATTTTTAATGAAAAACCTACCAAAACCAAGTCATGGTCCATTTTTACTCTAGAGAGTACTTCTGCTTTAATAGTATAGATGGTAATGACTTTCAAAGTTTGTTTTTTTCTGTTTTTTTTGTTAGAGCGTTCAGATGAGAGTTTTTTTATCACTTTTAAATGAATATATATAAATATATATTCTAAGAAATTATGGAAAATGCTAACAATATTGAACACAAATGTTGGAATTGTGAATCCTTGATTAAAATCTTGGGACAAATTAAGAATAAGGTTCAAGTGCACATAAGAAAAAGAAGAAAACGGAGTGAATATATAATGATAGATTGTGATTTTTTTGGTATCCAAGTCTTTCATTAAGAACTGGTAAAAAATTTTGTTCCACAATTAGCTTGTTAAAATTACTGTTATTATCATGCCAGTTTCGGTGAACTCCATTAACAAGTAGTTCTACTGACTACTAGCACTTTTGTCTTTTGTGGTCCCTATTGACTATATGAACCATTTTCCTTACTCTTTTAGGAGTCTCCCATAAGCATATATTTATAAACAATGATAAGAAAAATGTTGATAATCACTAGATTATCACACTCAGTCAAAGAAATAAAGAATCAAACACCCAAACATAAAGAAGATATAATAATATATAAATACAAAACTAACAATGCAATATGTTACCAATTAATATAACCAACGATATAATAAATCTAGCGTTGAAAGATATATGACTTTGGCAAAGATGAGATAAGCAAGAGATTATTGGTTTTTTTGACAAAAGCGTTGAATAAACAAGAGAATATTCTGCAATATTTTTTGAAAAAGTTTGCAAGATTGTATGAGAGATTTTACAAGATTAAGAAAAACAAATCACAAAATTTTTAAAAACTTTCTAAACAATCTATTAGAATCCTCTATTTTATACTTTCTATGATTGTATTTAAAATCATTAAAATTCTCATTCAATCCTAAACCAATACTCCCTTAGTTTCTTGAATTTTTGCCCACACAAGGATACGGTTAAATTCAATATTTTTTTTACTCTCGTCAACCTAAAATATCTCAATAATATTTAATATGATTTTGTGATACAATTTATTAGATGAGAAATTTGCATATCTTTTGATTTAGGGTTAGGGTTTTAACTTTTAAATTAATCAACGAACCAAACCGGTTTGACATGACTCTCAAATTTAGTCGCTTTAAAACCCTATATAAACCCTTAAAACCTAAAAAAAACCCTAAAAAATCTTCACAGAACCAAAGAAAAGAGAATCAATCAAATTACCATGGCTTTAGCTTTGTGCGCTGTACGCAGGTCAGCATCTAAGTTTGCTTCCGTGTGTGGTGGTCGAGTCGGAGTTATCTCCACCGTTGTGAACCGTCCGTCTCTAGCTCTCAACCCATCACAGCTGCGTCCCTTCGCCTCTAGTAGCTCACACTACCCGAAGGTTATTGATCATTTTATCTCTGAGCAAACGCTTATCCTCGAGATTGACTCCCAGATCAGATTTGCTTCGCAAACCAATGATATGGTTAACGTAAGTTTTTGGGTCATAGCTTGTTCCTCACGAAACATAAATTGGTTATGCTTTGTTTTTTTTTATGACATGTTGCTGATTATATAGTTCTAAGTTTTTGATATTAATTCCTAAATTTAGACAAGATATGTGTCTTTGTTAAGACATTGTTTTTTTTTTTTGGCTTATACTCTATTGGGGACAGGATGAAGAGGCGACTCCAGGAAGTTTACCTTTTAGAATTGAAGATGATGGAGGTAAGACTGTGACATTGACTAGAGACTACAATGGGGAACACATTAAAGTTGTAGTAGGCATGCCTTGTGAATCTCGTGATGTTGGTGTTGTTGTTGATGATGATGATGATGATGATGATGATGATGATGATGATGATGATGATGATGATGATGATGATGACGATGATGAGGACGATGATAAGGATGATGATGACGATGATGAATTAAGGATTCCATTAACAGTGAATGTTACCAAGAAGAGCGGACTCAGCCTCAAGTTTCACTGCAACGTTATTGATGGTCATATCGACATATATAATGTATTTGTGGATCATTCGGGGGATTCTTTGAAAGATCAACTGCCGAATACTGAATGGTCGTCTGATGATTTCAAGTAAGCTTTGTGAATAAATAAATGCAAGTGTAATTAAGCTTGTGTATTGGACAAGCATGATCGAGAAGAATGGTTAATTATATAATGTTTTTTTTGTCGTTCATCGCCTTTTGCAGAGACGTGACTCATAGTCTGGAGAATGCGTTGTACAAGTATCTGGAGACCAGATTGACAAAAGACACAACGAATTTTTTGTATGAGTACATGACGACGAACAAGCGACGCCAGTTGTTTTGGTTGAAGGATGTCAAGAAGTTTTTGGTTGATGCAAGTTAAAAGTTCTGATACTTAAAAAGAGAATCAGAAACTTTCATATTTGAGTTTTAGCATTTTCCATTTGAGAATTTAATTTATAATTAATGGTAATGACTTTCAAGTTTGTTTTTTTGTTAGAGAGTTCAGAATGCAAGTTTTGTATTCACTTTAAAATGAACCAAAAATTATCATTTTATTATTTTCATATTTTATCTTTTACTGGTATATATCTAACTAATCAACTTAATCAGTTTGAGAGGAAAAAAAACGAACTAAATCAATAATTATTATTAATTTTACGGATTTTTTTAATACAATTTGTTAGATTATGAGCCTTGATTTAAAATGTAATTTGGTTCGTTGTTTGATTTTAATTTCCGCACCGGACCGAACCGAACCGAACTGAACCGAACCGGGCTGATACGGAGCCTTAAGCTTCAATGGCTGCTAAAACCTTAAAACCCTTAAAAACAAAATCCCATTTTTCTCTTCAGAGAAGAGAGCATCAAATCAAATCAAATCACCATCACCATGGCTTTAGCTTGGTCCGTTGTACGCAGGTCAGCTTCTAAGCTAGCTTCAGTGTGTGGTGGTCTTCGAGTCCGATCTATCTCCACCGTTGTCAATCGCCCGAATCTACCTCGCAACCCTTCTCCGCTGAGTCCTTTCGTCTCTCGCGGCTTTCTTTACTCGACGGCTATTGATCGTATGAGCTCCGAGCAAACCCTTATCCGAGTGATTGACTCCGAGATCAATTCCGCTTTGCAATCCGGTGATCTCAATTTGGTAAAAGTTTTCGCCTTTTCTTTTTGCTCTGTATCATTTTACTGAGAATGCTTTATGAACAAATCATTGATTTGCTTTGTTTTGGTTAAAGGAAAGAGCTTTTCATTTTGATTTCTGTCTTTTATAGTTCTTACTTGTTTACTTGGTTTCAGCTTGTTGTAAAGTTCTTCAATTTATGATATTTAATCATATGCTCTGTTGTTTCCAATGCATTTGATTTCTGGGGATGTTCATAACGATGCATTAGGTTTTTGTAAGCAAAGTAGTAGGTGTTGAGCTTTAGTACTGATTTGTAACTAGACGATGAACACACAGTTGCATAAGATATGTTTCTTTGTTATCTATCTGTTAAAGACTCTTTTTTCTTTCTTCTGACATTGTATTGGGGTTTGTTTGGTTGGGAGCAGGATGAAGAGATGACTCCAGGAAGTTTCCCATTCAAAATTGAAGACAATCCTGGACAGCAGAATGTGACATTGACTAGAGATTTCAATGGAGAACATATTAAAGTTGTAGTAAGCATGCCTAGTCTTGTTACTGATGAGAATGATGAAGATGATGATGATGATGATGGTCCTAGTAATGAATCAAGTATTCCACTAGTTGTGACTATTACCAAGAAGAGCGGACTCAGCTTAGAGTTTAGCTGCATGGCTTTTCCTGATGAGATTGCTATCGATGCTTTATCTGTGAAACAACCGGGGGATTCTTTGGAGGATCAAATGGCGAATGAAGGACCTGATTTCGAGTAAGCCTTTGTGAATCAAAAACTCTTTATAGTAATTGCAAGTGTATGGTTGTATAGACTACAGAGATAGACATGAGCATAGAGGTTATAATGTTGTTTTGTGTTTCATTGTCTTTTTGCAGAGACTTGGACGAGAATCTGAAGAAGACTTTCTACAAGTTTTTGGAGATCAGAGGAGTGAAAGCAAGCACCACGAATTTCTTGCACGAGTACATGATGAGAAAAGTGAACCAAGAGTACTTGTTATGGTTGAAGAATGTTAAGGCGTTTATGGAAGAGTGATATGTAAGGTTAATAAACCTAAGTACCTAAGACTGAGATTGTGAAGTCTCTTCTTGTGTTCATTGTGTTAGCAATTCAATTATAGCACGATCTTTGAGAATTAATGGTAATGAATTTCCAGTTCAGATTCTACTTTTGATTCACAATGCAATTCGAAACTCAAATCCAAAATATATTCATTCATAGATAAAGGAAACGCAAGTAGTAGAATCTTGATAAATATCAGAAAAGGTGTAGGTAGCTTACAATGACAAGAAGAGAAGCTAATAAAATGTTCTTCATCTTACTTATGAGCAAGACCAAGTGGTAAAATGGATCTTATTTTTGGTGCAATCCTAAACCCTAAATCAAAACCACTACATAAGCGAGGGTTTCAATAATAAGTAGTAGTAATAATAATAATCATCGGATATGATACTAATCAGAGAGGAAACAAAAAGCCCATCCTCCTCTGTGTCTCTCCTCAAGTCTCAAACCAAACACACACACACAAACACTCGAACTCTTCTTTTTAGGCTTGGATGGGAATGTCCTGATGGGTGTAAACAATTCCATTGTCTCCGTCCACGACTTGTCCTTTTCCTCTCATTATCCTGCAACCATTTCACCATGATAATTCAAATGAAGCTAAGAAAAGAAGCTCACTGCAGAGGCTAAATTTACATAAAATTTGTGTTTAGCAAGTAAAATTGTACCATCTTGTTGTAAGTAATCCTTCAACCCCAACTGGACCACGAGCATGGATCCTGCCTGTACTTACTCCCACCTGTAAATCACAATAGATACTCTTCATCACTCACGCTTCCTCTCTTTAATTTGTTTTTGATAAGTAGGCTAATGTGTATGTCTCTGACTTACCTCAGCACCAAGTCCAAATCGAAAACCATCTGAGAATCTTGTGCTTGCATTGTGAAAAACAGCAGCACTGTTCAAGGACACACATCTTACCGTCAGTTACCAAGAAAAAACAAAGACAGATATGAAGCAAGTTCATGATCCAGTAATTTACCTGTCCACTTGGCGAAGGAATAGCTCTGCAACTTCGTGATCCTCTGTCACAATGCAGTCTGTGTGTGCACTGCTCGCAACAACATACAAGACAAGATAAAGATTGAACTTTTCCACTAACATATGCAAAAATTTACAAAAATCAAAGTCTGTTATGTCGAGTTTATACCTCCCATGTTGGTGAATGTGATCTATAGCAGCATAAACGTCTTCTACAACTTCAACAGTGCAAGCCTTGGAACAGTATTCATGGTTGAACGTCCGTGCTTCTGGTATGTTCAGTATTGCACTTGCCCTTGGTCCACCATACAAAGTGACTCCTGCAGTAATGCAAGTATTCATGAAATGACCAGTCAACTTTTATTATCTAAAAGCTACATATATATATAAGTCATCGTGACTGAAGGTATTAAGAGGAAGAATAAATGGTCCAACTATGACTTACCATTGCTCTGCAGAGCAAAAATAAACTCATTGAGCACTGCATTCTGCTCTAGATCCTTATGCACAAGAAGGGTTTCCTAAAAAGATGAGGGAAAGAGAAGATGAAATGAGTCAGATGAATTTAAAAACCCCACTGCATTACTGAAATCTCAATGGAAGGTAAAAAATTATCTTACCATCGCATTACAGGCTGCTGGATAGTCTAACTTTGCATCAGAGACTATGCGCTTTGCCATATCCGTATCACAAGACTTGTCGACATATACATGACAGATTCCATCTGGAAGGACACATTTAAGCCATCGTTACTCTCTAGTAAAATCCAAGTAAAGAATTTAATGGAAAATCAAACTTGAAATCATACCAGCATGACCAAGCACAGGGATTTTTGTAGTGTTTTTAATCTGAGTAACAAGCTTGTTACTACCTCTTGGGATCACAAGATCAATAACATCATCAAGCTGTAGCACAAATTCAAATGGTGAGTTCCATTTTAACAAAAGATATAAAGACTTGTTGTAGCTTCCTGTTTGTGAATCTGTGTTTACCTTGAGCAAATCAGGAATCTCTTCTCTTGAAGTCACAAGTCCAATGAGTTTACCCCCGACAGTCTTTGGAATTGCATCAGTGATCACCTAGACATTTATACCATGAAATTTAAAGAGTTAAAAGAGCTTTGAGGAAGCCATATAATGATAAATCTGGATACTAATCCAAGCTATGAAATTTGAGTCCTTGTACCTTGTGTAAGATAGCATTTGATCGCCGGGCCTCCTTTCCACCCTTCAATAAGAGACCATTTCCACTCCGGATGGCAAGTGAAGCTATCTGTTTGGTTTGTGGATAAAGCACAGCTTTAGCAACTTCACATATTAAAGAAGGAAAAGGAATTTGACACTAAACATACCTGTACAAGTGCATCAGGTCGAGATTCAAAAACAATCAGAAGTACGCCTAATGGGGATGAGGTCTTCTCTAAGACCAGACCATCAGCCACCTGTAAAAGGAATTGTCACAAAGAACAAAAAGCATAAACAACTATTATATGTTGACTAGGAGGATACTCATATCCCTTATTTAACTCATAATATGATAACAATTGTCCTCTGATCACACCTCTGTTTTCTTCAAAACACGGCCAATTGGATCTTCCATTTCAGCTAGCTTGCGAACTGAAACTGCAAGGCTTGAGATCTATAAAGCACAAGATAAAGAAACATTAGACACAAATGGCTTATAATTAGAGGTAAATTGGCTATGGCATAACAACAATAAGCAAATACGTATCATGCCATGAATACTGTTTTACCTTCCCAGGGGTCATAACTAAGCGAGCCACCAACGATTCTTCCAACCCAGCCTCTTGTGCTGCAGCTACATCTAACTCATTCTCAGCTTTGATTGTTGTTTCATTTGCTTCAAGAGCATCAGCAATATCAAGCAGAATTTTTTTCCTATCTTCTGAAGATAGAGCCTGTAGCAAATTGCAAAGAAAATTAAATACATCTGTACTAAACAAGAAAGATATTTGACTTTACCAATATGAAAGAAAGCCATGAAAATAGAAGCTGTAACATTACCTGAAGCTTTCTAGAACTCTCCCTAGCCGCAACAGCCATGTCACGAGCACTAGAATCTGTGATCGGAGCCCATAAACGAGCATCTTGATGAAATAAGGTTCCAACACGCAGTCCTCTGAGGACTTTGTCTATGTTCTCAGCTGAATACCCACTTCAAAGGCAAGAAAATATATCAGTTACCCATCTAACAAAATATCATTTAGCTTATTGCTTAAAAGAACATATACTGTGTTATACAGAGAACATTAGATTTTTCATATGAAAGGTCAGAAACTAAAATCGAGCTCGGAAGGGCCCTCACCTGGTTATGATGACAGGAATCCCAGCATAAGCTGCATTCACTGCGGCTTTGACTTTAGCTGTCATACCACCTCTCCCTAATCTTGATTTGTCGCCGAATGTAATCTCGTCTTGATGTTTTTCCTTAACAAAAGTGTGGATCAACTTTGAGTTAGGATCACTTGGAGGGCCAGTGTAAAGACCTTCAACATCACTCAGGAGAATCAGAAGATCAGCTTTCAGCTCCAGCGCCAGTAGAGCAGCTAAGCTGTCGTTGTCCCAGAAAATACCAGAAGAATCCTGCATATATCAGGTGAAATGAAGCAGAGCATTAGACTAGGAGATTCAAAGACGTCGGCTAGCTGATGATTAGAATTTCATGTCACAAGGGACAAAGAAGATAGTCAAGAAACAAACCTGATATGGGGCTCTTCGGGTGCTAATAGCATCATTCTCGTTGAAAATAGGAATAACCCTCAAATCAAGCATAGACTTGACAGTCTCATTAAGTTGCTTCCTGAATTCCTTGTCTCTAAAACTACTGTCATTCACCAGAAGCTGAGCAGCGGTCACATCCAGCTGGCCAAAGAAAACAAACAGCATCAATCTCTGGATATTTTACACAAGAATTTACAAGAAGAGACAATAACATATAATTTCATTTCAGGAAAGAAGAAGGAAAAATCACCTGGTCGAACATAGTCTCATAATAAGACATAAGACTGCTTTGTCCAACACCAGCACAAGCCTTGCCATCAAGTTCAGTCTGAGGCTTCTGAAGATCCGCAAAGCTGAAAAA
>NC_025689.1:4338591-4358553 GCF_000633955.1 Camelina sativa | reverse complement strand
AAAAAAAAAAAAAAAAAAAAGAAAAAACTTTATGTTATTAAAAAAAAAACACAAAAACACATGTCACTGTTACATCAGAAACATAAGCCAAAATGGTCCATCCACCCTTTACTTTTTTTTTTGTTCCAATTTCCAAAATTTATTAAGGGAAAGGGATTTAATGAGAAAGATTAGCCCATATTAATGGTTAAACCTGCTATTGACTAATTGTCGATATCGAAGCCTTTGCCGGCCAAGGCCAACCGCACCAGATGACACCAATATCACTTCAAATCCATCCGAGTTTAATTCCGCAAGCTGACATTTATATATATATATTTTTTAACAAAAATTAAAGGTGCTCACATGAATAATTCACATGTCTTTCGTGAAAAATTAAACTTTTTTTTTTTTAAATAACAATTTTGGTATTATAATCAAAAAAGGCAGATTACTAAAAGTTTGGTAATTAAGGGAAAAACAAATCACCTGTTCACAGAGTGCTCCTAAGCGACCAAGAGCCAATCTTCCACCTTTTCCAGTCACAACTGCGGTCCCAACCTTTTTTTTTTATTTTTTACATAACAAAAAAAATCTAAATTTAGTCACCAAAAAAAATTCCTACGAATATTCTGATTTTATTCATTCGTCTCTAATGACAGAGATGCAAATTAAGATTCATATGAGAGGTTTTCTAATTATCAGATTCACGAAAGCATTACAATAATCAATAACCAAAGAGTTTAGATGCACTTTAAAATTAATATAGTAATATTTTTCACATTACCACTGATGAAAACACCATAACGTGAAATTAAACACACTGCACCAATCTAAATCTAACGATGAACACTAACACAGATCAGAGTAACGCCAAGAAATAATAATTAAAAAACAATACACAAAAAAACTGGATTAAATAAAAACACAGTGAATCAAAACACAGAATCTGAAAATACGAACGTATCGGACATAGAGGGAGAAGGAGAGAGAGAAAGAGAGGGGTACCTTAACGACGATACGCTTGACGTCTCTGGCAAAAGCACGTGAACGATCTAGCTCCTCCATTGCCTCCGTCTCGCCTACCAAAACCACCACAAAGAGAGAAGAACGAACGAGTTAACTCGTAGTAGTGTGACCACCGCGTTTTTTCTGATAAATAAAATATCTGGTGAGGGAAAGGTGGAGATCACCAAGGAAGAGATGAAGGGGTTTATAAACACCAACAACGCCCAGAGATGAAGGCTCTCCTACAAACCAATAGCCGCCACGTGTGCCAGTAAGGGTAAATCTGGTATTTTATTTACTGACAGATGAAGTGGCGCGTGTTCGTTGGTTCGGCGTATGGTAAGGATGTTAGGGTGCGGTGTAGGGGATAGTTGCTGAGGGTGGTGGGGGTATTTTGGGAAATATATAAAAATCGGCGGCTGAGGAAGCGCCGTGGACGTGAAAAAAGGCAAAACGGAGATGGGAGAAGAAGAAGAAGAGGACAAGTTAAAATCGGACAGCAATGCAGTTTTTCTAAAGATGACGTGATTATAAGATACTAAAGTATCACAATTTCTATGTTTATGCGGCGCCACAACACTCTTTTTTTAATCATTATTGGAGTCTAATTTTTATTTTGTGTTGTGTTGTGTGACATATACATTAGAGTGCAATGATTAACACTAGTATACTAGTATAATGTATCATCATCAGCATCATGATTCTGAGATTATAACGTGTATCACATAATATTAAACGTTTCTTTAATTTCTCTCGAACCTAATTTAGAAAACTGATTTATATAGTCTTGTTAAGAAAAGAAAAAAAAAAAATCTACACTTATTTGCTATCTGATTTCTCAAATTTAGATAGATTGTAAAACTTCCCAATTCACATACGAAATATCTTTTTGTTCCTATATAAACAATCACCAATTTTAAAGATGTTAACATTTTAACATGCATCACATGTTCTGTTTTCTGAATACTATTAAAAACGCTCATAGTCAGTCATACTTTATAATCTTTAAGATGATAAAAACGTTTTTTACTTTATATTTGTATTTTAGTTATGATATTGTTCAAAAAAAAAATTATGATATTGTATCCAATCAGATGGAGAATAAAATAAGTAATTGATATGTCAAACAAAAAAAACACAGATTTTTAAAAAATTATTATACAGGTTAATAAGTCCATTTGCTAAGTAGTCTGAAAACTCATATTGACTATAGACGAAAACATACAAACTTTTTTCGGTGTGGATCGGTGCAAACAATTAAACTACTAATACATATATCTATATATAAGCCTCGATGAAGTCGAAGAGTTCTTATGACTTGAAAGAAAACTACTCATTGTTGAGTGGGTTAGTAACTTAGTATAGTAAAAGAACTTTTGTGTATACGTATGTTGTTTGTCTTCTTCCCGAACAAGACCGGTTTAAAGAATTGTTTTGCTTTCGTTTGCAACACTACAACACTCGTTGTATAGTTGATTACTTTGAGTGTATAAAAATGATTAACTTCTTTTTGTATTAACAAAATTTGATGTTCCAATCCATTTGAAATCGACTGATTAGTTGACATAGATTTCTGTATTATAATCATGCTGTATAAAATATATATGTAATTAATGATTCGAGGTTTTCTCGTTATTAAATATTAGACGGCTTTATGTAAAAAAAAGTTTGGAGATGTTAAAGTTTGATTATATATGTATAAGGGAAGCTATAATATATTCTTTGAATAGATCATATAAAAAGAGTGAGTGATTGATTTTAAAAAAAAAAACTTAGAGTAGAGATCTAGTTTGTCAACATGACGATGCTTTCCCTCATAATTCAGATATTTTATTAATGATGTTATATTTCATCCTTTCTTAGTTTCTCCTCAAGTTTTCAGACTTAATTTCAGTTGTCGGAAAGGGAATGTGATTTACTTTGGTTATCTATAGTTATAATTTTTGAAAAAATGATAATTAGTGGCCAGTCCAATTTCTATAGACTAAATATGATAATCTCTGTGCCAACCTCGAGATTCTCATAATATAGATTAATAATGGCCAATCCAGTTTCTGTATTCAAACATCATTCAGCTCATTGGCCCTTTTAAGAAGCCAGATACCATTAATGATAGATTCAGAATTTAAAATAAAACAGTTTTTATATTTTGTAGTATTAAAAAAATCATAACTGGACAAAAATCAAACATACATAACAGTTGTACTCACACCTGATGGGCTGAAACAAAATAATTGCTTGGTAAAAACATGCAAATTTGCTAAGACTAATCTTTATCCAACTCAATAATATAAGGGTTTGAATGGTGATAGCAATCAGGGTGGACAAATCCGTCAGCGGACTAGATTGCTTTTTATTTACCATTCACAAATTTAGTCCGCAGTGGTGCGGTCTAAAAGATACAGAAAAAAAAATCGCTGTGGACCAACTGTGAACTATTTTTGTGTGTAAATAAAACTGGTCCGCAGCGGTCTGCAGTCCGTCCTATTTTTGGGGCGGACTAAACCGCTGATGGATTTGGCCACTCTGACCGCAGTCACCGTTCAAACCCAAAGAAATCAAGGAACTATTGCTTTTGTGACTATTTGTACCGATTCCCTTAGCTTTTATATAAGTCCGCATGAAGCTGTCAAATATCGTTGGAAACTATGAGAGGCTTCCAAAATCATTGGAACTTCCATAAGATAGATGATACTTCTCGAAGTTGTACGTCGCTTTTTGATGCTGCATGCCTGCATGTCGTCATTTGAAGTTATTGATCAGAGTTTTCCTTGAAATTAAATGATGGACCAAAGTCACCAAATTATTCCAATATGTTAGATATATAATCATACATCGACTTTGAACAGTACTACTGGTGATCTGAGATAGTTCCAACAGAAAGAGTATCAATTTTTTATGCAAAAGAATCTTCTAACTTAGACACTTTTTTTATATATCAAAAATAATTAGAGACGAATATCCAAAAAAAAAAAAGAAAAAAAAAAGAAAGAACAAAGCCAATTGTAATAAACGTAAACGCAATGAATGGTGCATGAGATTTGGTCAAAAGCCATTATTCCAAGTACCAACACCTATCTTACCGACTTCAGTTTCCGTTATCATCCATCTGCTCTAATTTTTACGCTTTTCCCTCTTTCGTATGTTTCTCGTTAATTGGAGAAGTATGAAACAAATAAAATAAGTAAATAAACACAAAGTAATGTACAAAATTATAGTACTAGTACTAATTAGTAGAAGGAGGGCACGTGGTTTGATGCGATTAGGGTCTTAGATGTCTCATTGTCTCTGTGGGAATCATTGGTCCTCTGTGCATGTGCCCTTTTTTTTTTTTTCTTTCTTTTAAGCCAAAAGGCCCCACGAACTCCAATCTTTAGTCAAATAATAGGCACTTGTTTGTTTTCTTCTGTGATTTTATTCTTGTTATTTAAACTAATTATCACATTCGTAACCAACGACATATCGTAGTCAGGGACTCATGGATTGTTTAATATAGACATTCATTTGTAGACTCAAGTAAGCATATAGCCACGCAGCAGCAGCACATGCGTGTATTTTACATATGTAATATTTAAAGAAAGATGCGATTTTGATAGGTAGGTATATAAAAACGATAATGGAGTCCTAAGTGACAAATACATTTTATGTTGGAGGACTGTGATTCGTGAATGCATGCTATTTGTTAGAATTGGTAGGTTAAGTACCGTGTGAAAAAGAGAGATCAAAAAAGCCTTTTGCGTTTTTTTTTTTTTGTTTACGTGGACAAATAAGTTTTAAAATGGTCGAAAATGGAACTTTTATTTCGTAGCATTTTAGGTAAATGATAAGAAGTGATGTATTTGTTGATAAAAATAAAAGAAAAAGATAAGAAGTGATGTTTATGTCTAAACTACCTTTTCTTGCATGCATGATAGTTATCCACGTGTGTTTTTATATCTATAATAGTATGAATAGATTGAAATGGAGTCCGATGAAACGATGGCGTCGATACGAAAGACGCTCAAAGTGGACCTTTATTTTTTTACGACTCATACCAAACATTGATAATATATGTGTTATGCATTACATACATTACAATATATATATATATATAGCGTCATACATGAACATGACGTTTATAGATAGTGAACGCATGACGCCTGGAATACTTTATGGATCATGTTAAAATTTTTAAATATAGACCACAAAATGTATATATTTTTTTAAAAAAGTGGAATTTAAATTTAATACCATTTCAATCTTGTTTTGAAGTCGAAAAAACCTATAACGCGTATGTTTGATGTGTTAATTTATGAAAAATATATATTAGATGAATAAAAGTTTCTACTTTATAATATCCAAAAAACTTAGGATTTGTTTTGAATGCTTCGGCCATACATGATAACTTTTGTTATAATTTACATTGATATCCAAGGTTTTAGTAATGGATATTCGCGTAAGTTTAGAAAACCTCTAAAGGGATATTTTTAGAAAAGGAATTAAAGTTAGGAGATATATATCTATCAATTCTTGACAAGAATAAATGGCTAAAAACTTTTTGTGGGTACAATCCAATATTTCAATTTGACCTTTATGGAATTAAGTCACGAGACAAAGAAAAAAACTTGCAAAACTAGGACACGTATTTAGTTGGGGCACATGTAAGGAACTAGCTAGGACATGGACATTTAGATATACAGGTTCCAAAATTCAAGATTCAATGGAGTAAGAGAGTATACTACAAGAAAACTTACATTTAGCAAAGCAGAGTTTGTGACAGAAATATACGATAAGATACGATTTTGAGAGTTAGTTAAAATGGCACGAATTTTTTTTGTTAAAAAAAGGTGTTAGTGTTAGTTAGGCTGTTAGCCAGGATTAGTCAAAAATCAAAACAAAACAACAGTTTGTATGAATAAGGATATAGTACATGATAGTAGTAACTTAAAAAAAAAAGATTATTAAAAGTCTATATATAGTAGAAAGATTATGTGTAACGTCTAAATCGTTTCATATAATTATGCTTCAAATGATAACAGGTCAATTTTGTGTTACATAATCTCTTATAAACAAGAGCCAAATAAATATATTGTTTATTTATTAAAAAATGGTCTCACACAAAAAAAAACAATTTTTTTAAAAAATGGGTCCTAATTAAACACTTGTCAATTATTCATATACTCTTCCAAGTTTCTGTTACATCACTCCCAGATTTTAGCGTATGATCAGATAATGCTTCTAACCAACGGTTTCCCCGCACAAGTAGTCGCATATATTATACTATATACTTATCAATCTACGGATATACCATAATATTAAGAGAAATACCCTAATATTAAAGACATATATATTTCAAGAAACTAAAGAGATAATAAAGGAACCGTCGAAACTCACAAGCCACAAGCCAATGAAAATAAAATTTGTGGACACGAGATCCCCAAAACAAATAAAAAATGTTTACAAGTCAAATACATATCACTACACAAGTAAAACTAATAATACTCCATAAATTAATATTGTACAAAAAAACAGTTGATTTTGAATTATTCAATTTTGAGTTAAATGATTAATCTAAGAATTAATAGATTGCGGAATACATATATTATAGTAGTATATTAGAATCTTAAGCAAACATGGCGCCATGTTACCCGAATAAAGAAATAAATCTTAAATGATGACGTTTTTGTGTTTGTATCTGCCTCATTAGCAAAAAAAAGTTAGACTTTGCGAGCGTAATATTCAATACTTAAACGTTAAAACGTTTTCCTTTAACAATTACTAAACTCTGATAATTACTGTTATACATATAATCGATTCAAATGGTAACTAAACTAAAGAACATAAGTATGAAATAAATAAGAATAAAAAATTATATAAGTGCTGAATGCACTCTGGTTATGTTTTTTTTCTTAAAGTTTAAAGAGTTAAACAAAGATATGTGTTATGGGATGGGTATCACTGGCCAAAATGAGAACACGTTATATATTTTGCAGCGTTGTTATAGACTTGTAGATAAACAGATAAGATTTTTCACTCGACCAACAAAAATGTAGAACAGAGTAGGATAAGGTGGAGTATATATGTTATGTCTTACTATATAAACATGCTACACTTGGAAAGTTGTTATTGGTGCAACTTCATTAATCATTAGATATATTTGCATCCAATGTAAAGCCGTCACGAGTCACGAGCGTCCAAAAACTTTAGTGCAATCACGTTCAAAGAGACTTGTAATATCTGTTATTTCCCAAAAACAAGTAATTTATCGTTTCAAAATTATCTCAAAATTATTTTTTTTGGTAAAAGGTCAAAAGAAGATGAATGAATGGTTGAATATTTTGAATATCGATTTATAAAATCTGTAAAAAAAATTTAGAAGTTCTAAAGGATTTGCTGCATTAAGTGCTTTTTGACGTCGGTATGTTATATAAGCAAACTAAACTTGTGCGAGGACAAACAAGTTTGTGGAAAACTTTATTTTACAGTTTTGTTTGATGTGTACATGAACGATCATGCAGGCAAAACCAAAAAAAAAAAAAGTGTCTCACCTTTCTTTTGATTATTAATTTTCCTACGGTCACCTTATCTCTTGTCGACAAATTTGGATTTTTTATGAACATCTTTACGGATAAAAAAAGAAACAACGTGTCTTAAAACTTAAAACAATTATCTTCCACAAAAAGAAAAATGGAAGAGAACAAATTTGACGAAACTACATCGAGTACAAAAATAAATATTGTAGAATCCATTTTTTAAAATAAGAAAATCCCATTTATTTTTCTTACGTTTGTTACATAAATTCATAAGATAAACAAAAACTAGAGAAATGCTTAGTATTTACTGCCTATTTACCCTTTAACAAAAAAAAATTACTGCCTATTTACGAAAGATTAAATATGAGTTTGGCCGACATTTATTTCTTTTTGGTTATAACCACACAAATCACGAGTTTCTCTCCATTACTCTCGTATTAAAAGTATATATGTGGTGATTAGACGCAGATAGAGGAAGAAAAAGTTATACAGGAATCACTATCATATGAAGACTCGGAATATATAATTAGTAAAACTAAATCATTTGTTTGTAAGACTGAGATAGAGACAGTGATTGTTATTGGGGAGGATCGGGTCGTTCATAGAATTGATATTGTTCTTTTTCTACATATTTTATATATTCCTTTTTAAGAAAATATTATTTTGGTTCTGGGAGGGGTGAGCTGGAGAACTTAAATGAATTATTGAAGTAATTTTTAGTTTGGGATGCCAAAACCAGCAAGTAACTCTCAAGATAAAACAAAACTTGTAAAGTGTAAACAGGATTAATAAGTTTTAATTAGGTATTGATTTAATATAATTAAGCACGATGGACGGTTGATTAAGACGAAGAAGTAGAGTCATAATCCATCACTAATACGGGTTCATTTCTTGAAGAGTCACTGTTGCCGTGCCTTGCTAAAAAAACGTGATTACAAATCATCTACGTTAGTGTTAGTGGTAGGTAATAATTATGCAAACCTTTCTGAATATACTGAGATATTTGCATCTTTCACATATCTTTACAATTTGTTTTTGTTTTTTTGTCAGGATATATTAAAAATTATTTATGAAATAAGTAATATGGATATACGAATATACCATATTTTACAATTGTATGTGACCTTTAATCCACTAAGGTAGAAAGATACACGTTTAGATCTTTCGTTAAAACAAAGGACTTGTATTGTAACCACAGTTTCGAATCTTTTGGGTTATATTAACGATTAAATTTCAATACTACCGAAAAATGCGAACGTCAATATTGTCTCGTAACAGTGAGTGACTATAGTATTCATTGTTACAACTTACAACTTACAACCCATTTTTGATTCTTTTTAATCTATTATCGCTTGAAGTAATTTTTCGTAACACATGTGCATTTTTTGATTCTTTCTAAACCAGCTAGAATCAAGAATCAAGCATGTTTAGTTCGGGATGCCAAAACCAGCAAGAATCAAGAATCCTCGTTAGAGAATATTGTATGTGTGCTTCTTGAATCAAGAATCGTTCTACGGGAATAGCTATTTCTGAGTGTGACAGTTTAAAAAACAATTTGATTTATATATTGTAATGGGCCAATGAAGCAGGCCCGTAATTACTATTTGGCCCATGATTCCTACGCACGTTTTATTAACAACTCTGAGGTTTTTTATAAGAAAAGTAAAAAACATGGAGAAACTGGTATCAGATTTTACTTTTACCATAAAATCTTGCAGTAATTACGGGGTTGAGTGATATAAAGACACTTCTTCACAGGTTTTATCTTTTCTTTTTAGACATGACTTCACAGTTCACAGGTTATATCGAATGTGACCTTTTGGCTTTACTCTCTCATACTAAACAATTCACATGCTCTCTGTACCATTATATTAAACAAAACCTTAACGACAAATGCATTCGTCTTCTCTTCAATCTTCAGTCTCTTCACTTTACAGTGTACAAAAGAGCAAATTGCAATAACTCTTGCGAATTTTCTTCCTTTTTTGATATTTTTACTCCACAAGCAAAGAAGTGATAACAAAAAAACAAAAACAAAAACACAATCGTTACAAGCAAAGCAACCATCAAACTAAGCCATTAAAAAACGAATCCATGATTCAGTGTATTTGTTCCTTCTTTTTTACTTTGGGGGTTTCATTATCTGGTGATGACATTCTTTGTTCTACTACAGCACATCAAAATCTTAAGGTTTTTACATATTTGTTTTTCGTTGGTTGTCGCGGAGATTAAGGAAAGAACCAGACCTTGATGAAGATTGAAAGAACCATTTGCAGACCAAATGCTGCACCCATTACAACCGTGATATCGTTGTTCGTCTCTAGGTAAGACTGTAGATTCAGGGCAACAAAGGACGATGATGCGCCACCAGCTAAGAGTATAATCACCCATCTCAGAAACTCTACTGGAATAAGCAATGGAAGCTGCAAAAGAGGTGTATCAAGTATATGCATTTACCTTTAATGTTACTGATACTCAATTGATTAATTTTAACAGCAAAAGAGGTGGAAGTTACTGAATATACTTACAGAGATTGGAATGAAAATGAAGAGAGAGTATCCCCAGAGGCACCAGAATCTTAGAAGATCAGCTTTGGACCCCATATACCGAAGTGAGAAATAAAATCCCAAGGGCACAATTATTGCATAGCCATAGATTACAGATGCTGCCAAATTCATATAGTTCACATCAAAGATCCAAGGAGCATCGCTTTGGGTTCGTTTCTTCACAAGATATGTGGCACAATTTCCGAGAGAAGCAAGCACAAACACAAGCGTAGTGCAGATCCAGACAAGTCCATACCTAACAGAGAGACGAGATGCAAACACCAGTCATTAACCTAGAAACATTTGTGAAGCTTTTAGCCAATCTTTAGAGGATAGCATGTTTTGCTAATTGAATATGTGCACGTGTTTTGATGCTTTCCATTCATTTGTCCAAGAGAAAATGAGGATTTTTCGCTAATCATATGCACGTGTCTAATCTATCGCTTGAAGTAACACATGAGTAAATGCATCCTATTAATTTACTGATTCCTGCGAATCAACACAAAGGGGGCAAAAATTTAGTCTTTGCTCAACAAGGCCTGTCTTCAACTGCCTCAAAGCCTGATCAGACAAATCCTATTGTCAGATCTTAGGTTTCCTAATCAAGACAATGACATTACATCAACCAAACCGCAATCTGATGGAGACTATATTCCAGACTATAGAAATAGCTAGAAGTCTATAATTCATGTGAGGAAATGTATAGTTACCAGATAGTATATCAGCTCCGGAGGAATATTCAAGCAGCAAAACTATAGTTAAGAAAGAAAAACTAAACAAGCAAAATGAAAAAGAGTGAAGCAGGAAGATCTCTCACGAAGATCCAGTTCTTTCCTTCATTACATTCCTGGTTTTAAAATCTGACACTACAGTTTTAATCATCAAATATCAATAGAACTATTGGCAATCTCTACTCCAGTAGAACTACTTATCTAACACTTGCACCGGCAACAGTAAAGCATTCCCCAAACCTATGAGATATCAAACAAATTCATTTGATTCATCGCAGCTGGAATGTGATTTCGGAAAGGTGCAGTATATAACACTTAAAATGGTAATAATTAACAGCCTGAGATCTCAACAGGAGTTGCGAAATACAAACCTAAGACACCACCTAAAATGGTAACATGGTAACAAAGGAGCAGAAGATAACACTTAAAATGGTAACAAAGGAGCAGTGGACTGATTAAAGAAATCTCGCAACTCCAATGCAATCACCAAGAAGAGTCAGGGGAAAAAGGCATTAAAAGACTTACAAATCAGGGTTTGCATCAATCTTGTTGAAAAAATCTCCGCTAGTGGGAAACAACGAGCTCATCAATCTGTTCAAAACAACGTCTGTGTCTACATCGAAGTACTGAGTATATGAGTAGACGTTAAAGAAGCCCTTCCAGTTGTTTGATGGCTGTTGTTCAGGTACTTCTACAGGTGTAGATAAAATGAAGTAAATTATCATATAGGACAGAAAAGTTTAAAGGATCTTGACATGAACAAGCACTATTTTTAATCATCATACTGTTATATAACGTATATCCTCAACACAAATGAACAGTTCAAAGTTAGAATCACCATATGTTGTCTACATAACATGTTCTTATGACTTACTAGATATACGGTGACTACTGAGTACTGACAAATATATGTCCTAAGAAAAAAGCCAAAAAGGAGTATTTTTTGTTACCTGTTGGGCTCTCAAGAGTTTGATAACCCTTTGAATTGTTCCCACGATTTGGTGGAAATATCTGCATGTTTGCAGAAGGACCTACAATATTGCACAACACAAGCAACACTCAAAAGTCTTTTAACTACCGGAAAAAAAAAAATCATTTGCACAAGATAGATCAAGCAGCAAGTGAGCAAAAACAAACATACCTTCATTAACGCTTGCTATAGGTACATTTGTGCTTCTCTTGTCGTCGCCGATCACAGCCTTAACAAATAAAGGAATTAAGTAAATAACATAGGGAAAGTGAATACATTCAATCCAAACATTTATATCTAAGCATGTTTAATCCAAAATGAAGCTATCATGCAAGCATCTAAACTCAGTTTTGGTATCTCATTAAACTAAGAAACTGTACTCAAGAACCCTTTTACAGATATAGAAAGCCAGTAACGCAACTAAGCAAATCTTGGATTGTTCTATGGACGGAGGAAAAAAAAAAGTTTTTTCTTTTCATAATTCTGCTTCCTAATGAGAATAAAACGATTCTAAAAACTGTAATTTCGTAACACTTGAGCCAGAACACAAACACACAGCCAAAAAAAAAAAAAAAGGATGAGATGCATCCAAAAAGCCAAAAAAAATGTTAAATTTCACAAGGGATAACTCAATCGAAGCAATGGATGTTTTTTTGACAAGACTTACAGGAACTGAACCAAGCAAATGACTCGTCTGTAGATTAGCGAACGACTCATCCATCGGAATCAAACAAAATATATAAGACTATAAAAGAAAAGCTTCTTCTAATCTCTCATTCAAAAATCGATAAGATCGAAGAAAGTATAAAAGGAAAAAAAAAAGATCGTCCCTTTCTCTTAATTTGTAAGGTTTCTTTCTTTCTGGGTTTTTTTTCTTTTTCTTTTTTCTTGCTTCTTCTCTCCTCCTCCGTCCGTCGTCGTACGTGGAAGCAATCGGGAAAGAAACAAACACGAGAAAGAGAGACCAATCCACGTGCTTTTTTAACAAGTGGGGTACACGCGCCGCTCACTTTTCTACACGTGTTTTTTTGACTGGGCCTATACAAGATCCACAAGAAGACTTTCTAAAAAGGCCCATATTAAAAACTTGACCCGAATTGAAATTATCCGACCCGTCTGAGGAGCGTCGCGAGGATTATTCACTCTTAACAGTTCTTTGTCTTCCTTCCCTCCCGAGAAAGGACCTTAATGGAGCCCTAGACTGACTGGGTTTTATCACTTCGCCAACATCACTATAGCTCTTTTCACCAACCACTCTTTCTCTCTTCTAGCTCCGTTCTTTTTTTATCTGTTTCTTCACCGGAAAAGATGGATACGAGACTAATCAATGGTTCTGCCTCCGCCGCGAGATCGATATCTCTTCTTAAGCAGCCTGATTACAGTAGCAAGCCTGTTCAGGTTCTTCCGCTTGATACTCTTTTTTTTTTCTTTTTTTCCGTATTCACTGGAATCGTTTAGCTCAGGTGTTAAGATATATCTAGGGGCTTTGCTTTTTAGCCTCTCTTCATCTTCCGGTTAAATGGGTTTTGCAGAGCTTGTGTTAATTACGGATTTATTAGTGTTTGTTTACGCTGTTGGTGGGTTTTGTGAATCGTTCTTAGCCCTTGGATATATCTGTCTAGAGGCATTGTTGGTTTCTGAATGTAGTGTCTAACACTATGGAAGCATTTTGAATCACTTTGGTTTTAGAAATGGTGCCTATTTTGTGGTAGCTACCATTTTTTGTGTTTAAATCAACATAGGATCTTAGAGCGTTGGCAGCAGTTTCATTTAATTCTCACAGTTACTTGTTGTGTGTTTAGGGTAATTTTTGGGATCTAATTTCTGTTAGTTAAGGTAGTCATCTTAGTCTTATTTTAGTTGAAAAATTAAGATATGATTACTGGGTTGGCCTGGTGTATACGTAGTGCAGTTGGATGTTTATATAGTTAGTCATGAAAGTTGAAAGGTTTAGAATTGGTGTTTGCTTTAGTATAAGTTAATTTCTTGTTTGTTACAGGAGGCGTTGAAACATTTGGCATATATCAACCTCAGAGAATTGTGTAATGAGGCGAAGATTGAGAGATGTCGTGCAACAAGAGATTTGGCAAGCTGTGGACGGTTTGTGAACTATGTGTTGAACCCATGTGGTCATGCCTCCTTGTGCACAGAGTGTTGTCAGAGGTGTGATGTTTGTCCAATCTGTAGAAGCCCATTACCAAAAACTGGAGATAAGCTTCGGCTTCGTCTCTATTATGAATGTGTTGAAGCTGGTCTAATTTCCCGAACCAATGAAGAGGCGTCGGAGGATTCGGATGAGGATGGACATCAATTGACCGCTGATGTTCTTCGCCTCTATTCTCTGTTTGATGTTGCCATGAACAACAATCTAATATCGGTGGTTTGCCATTGTATCCTTCAGTTGCATTTATGCTCTCTGTCAGATTTTTGCATTTTAGTCTTTAGTTTCCTGTTTGATATTCCAAGAATCTCGTATAGATTTCTATGCATATGTTGTCTCATTGACAGCTGTGACCACGAATCTCATTATGAAAAGACATTTGCAATTAGAAACTGTGTTTATATGGGGAGTATTTTTTACTGATAGGTTCATGTAATTTTAGGTAGTTCTTGTTTCCTGCCCCTAACTGATGAGCAAAATGTTCATAGTGTTTTTGTCATTCTCTAAGAGTTATTTTATATTCGATGTATAATTGACATCTCCTTGACAGAAAATGAATAGATATCACCAATGTCTGTATGGATGAGACAGCTGTATCTAGTGACCCGGTCATTGCTTTCTTGCTGGATGAAGTTGTTGTCAAAGATTGGGTCAAACGTACATTCCGGAGCATCTTAGCTGATCTTCAAGAAATCTGTATCCTTTGAGCTGTTTATATTTCTATGTTTCTTATGCCAGTATATGTGTGCACCTTGGGGTCTGTTTATCTTTAATATTGGTTCTCAGATACTCTTGAAACAAAGGAGATGCAAGCGTGGTTAGATAACCTACTAAAGTGTTCGAAACAGGTGGCTTGCATATGTAGTGTCCTTGAAGTTATGGAATCAGCTTTTAAGGGTTCTGTTTCATCTCAGCTTCAAGATGTGCAGAAGCTTAGGGAGAACATTGGTAAAACAAAGCAGGTCAGCTAAGATATTACTCTTTTGATATCCAAACAACTTTGCAAAAGTATGCTTGAATAACTCTCTTTACTTCCCAAGAATTTTACACTGAAGTTTCCTCTGTGCATTGTGTTTTTGTCATTAGCATATTGGTGAATGGGTATATTTAACCTTATCTTTGTATGACATGCTAAAAGATATCCAGGGATAACCGTATATCTTCTGATCAGAGAGTGTTTTAACTATATCATGGGTGCAAGATCACCTAGCTTGTGGTGTGCTTACCCTATTGTTTATTTTATTTTATTTCAGCATCTGGACATAATGGTTTGGTGCATAAGACACGGATTTCTGGATGATG
Source organism: Camelina sativa (assembly GCF_000633955.1). Taxonomy (NCBI): domain Eukaryota; kingdom Viridiplantae; phylum Streptophyta; class Magnoliopsida; order Brassicales; family Brassicaceae; genus Camelina; species Camelina sativa. The sequence goes on along the minus strand of NC_025689.1, from coordinate 4,343,344 downwards.
TGAGGTCTCGATATTCTAATTTCACGTCGTGGAATGCCCTTGTACTTGAAAGAAAATCAAATGCAATTAAGCGTGCATGGCCTGATGCTGTAGACCAGTCTTCAGATTGCAATGTACAGGGCGCTTCCCTCTTTATTGAGGATGCTTTAGAAAATCTTGAGAGAGAGCCAGAGTACGGTCAGGAAATAGGGGCAGACCTAGAAGTTGGATGTTTACAGAAGGATAAGAGATCATTTCTTAGATCCAAAATAGAGGGAACGTCAGGGTCTTATCCATTTGAGAATCTTAGAACTGCTGCTGACATACTCTTTTTACATGGCGGTTCAGATTTGGTTGTTGCGAAGCAAGCAATTGTATCCTTTTGTCATCGCCTATGTTTCACATTACACTACACTAACCCTTCCCATGCTTTTTATTTTTCGCTGGTTTCCTTAACCAGGAGATAGTTTCTTTACTACCTGTTTGATCGGCATTGGACTACCCCTGAAAAATATTGGAAGCACATTATAGATGATTTTGCTGCTACCTTTGGCATAACCAGGCATTCATTGCTGGAGTCTTTTGTATTTTATCTCCTCGATGATCACTCAGAGGAGGCACTTCAGGTACCTTTTGGCATTACCAGGGAAAACATATGGAGATATGTATTCTTGTGCATATTTGAGTACTCTAGCTGAAATATATGTATGATAAACTATACATTGTGACAGACACCATATATTTTTATTGGTTGGTATAGCTTACAAATTTTCCAAATTATATTTCAGGAAACTTGTAGGATTCTTCCTGAAATATGTGGTCCAGAGACCTACCCCAAGGTTGCGCAAGTCCTGTTAGAAAGGGAAAATCCTGAAACAGCTCTTATGGTCTTGCGTTGGTCTGGTCGTGATGGCGTATCAGAAATGGTTTCAATTGGTGAAGCTGTTACTGCTATTCGTGTGAGAGTGGAATGTGGTCTTCTGAGTGAAGCATTCACATACCAAAGAACACTCTGCTTAAAAGTAAAGGAAAATAAATTGAAAAATGGAGCTGTGAAACATGTGTCCGATGATCCAGACAGCTGGAGTTGGACAGAATGGATGGAGATACTAGTCAACGAATTCTGCTGTCTTTCTATTAGGAGAAACTTGGTTGATCGAATCATTGAGTTACCATGGAACCCAAATGAGGAGAAATATCTGCACAGATGCTTATTAGATTCTGCAACTGATGACCCGTCATCAGCTGTGGGTAGTCTTTTGGTTGTCTTTTATCTTCAGGTTAGTAACTTCACTTGAATAACTTGGGCTGAGAATGGTTTGTCTGCACTAGAGTAGCTTTGAAAATAGTCAAATAGATTATTAATAGAACAGCATAAACCTCCACTCCTGAGCTTTAAGCTACATAACTCATTTGGAGTAAATGAAAACTTTATTTAGGGATCTCAATGGTAACTCTACAATTAGCTCATCCTACTAGATATTGGTATATTTTCATGTATTTGCTGTCTAGACTTTAAAATTATTTTATAATTTGAGCTTGATGTTGAGAATAATGAACAAGCATCAAGTAATTTAAGAACCAGACAAACAGTAAGCTCTGCTTATTCTCTGGAAAATTCGTATATTATTGGGTATTTTGGTCTTTCTTTGACTGGAAATGACTGGTTGTTCACATTGCTGCAGCGCTACCGCTACATCCAGGCATACCAAGTCGATCTTAAACTCCAGAAAATTGAGGATTGTTTTTTATCCGACATTCGAATTGGGGAAGAAGTTATGTTCAGAATGCAATCACAGATTCGTTGGAGAAAAGAGTTAGTTGTAAGTATTCCAGCCACCCTTTCCATGTACAAGTGGATCCTTCCACTTTTCCTTCTTAAAGGCTACATCCTCATATTTCCACCTTCTTGCATAGTGCTTAGTAGCCTCTTGAGTCTTGATACTTGCAAAAGTGTCTGGAATTTTTGAATCTTGAATGTTCTATGTGTGTGCAATTTTCCTTGATATTGGCTATTCAACTTGACATTTATACCCTCCTCTGTCTCTGTTGCTTTGAAACAGGATAGATCCATAGATATACTTCCAGTAATTCAGCAGCAGCAAGTTAGATCTGGACAATTTTCTGAGATGGAAGATACCTCTGATAGTGCTTCTGAGGGAGCAAAAATCTCTAATCTTCCTGATGCACCTGAGATGATTACTTCTTCAGTTCCCGTTTCGAATAATTCTGTATTTCTCCAGCGGGCTAACAATGCCGACACTAGAGAGCCAGTGGCTAGTAATGGTAGTCCATTTCAACCCGGTCATTTGATAGGAAACGCTTCCCTTGATATCTCCCATGGAAGGTTATTCACAAGCGCAAATAGAGGACAAAAGAGTGAAGTTAGAAGCACAACTAAGGCACTGAAATTTGGTGAAGTGTCAACTCCGTTCAAAGATCTGAACAGAGCGCGTGGTAACAGCCAGCTTAAAGGGAAAAGGACTGAAGAAACCTCTCCAGAGACAAATATTGATAGATTCATGGAGAATAACATGAGCTCCCCTTATCTCCGCAGAGTCACAGCTAACAATCCTGTAACAGTGAAACCTAGCAGCAACCATCTCAATAGATCTGCAAAGAAACCAGAATCAACCTTTTTTGGCACAAGGATGCAACCGGACAGAGATAACTTTAATGATTTGGATGATCCAATGGACATGTCATCAAGGTACGTTTCCTCTCTTCTTTATAGCCTAGCCTTTTTTTCCTTATGCTTCAATCATGCCATTAAAGTAGAGTACACTGGTATTGTGTGGTAAAAACTCTTGTTACGGTTTGATTAAATATAAAGTCGTGAGGAGTTTCTGGTTTGGTTCGTTCGTCCACAGCTTCTAATTGTGGTGTATCATGAATTGCAGCTTCAAACACAACACAACTGCCGTGGCCACGGAGAGCAGAAATAACAGTGGCGGATTGAGGTGGCGGTCAGATGAAACAAGTGAGGAGGAAGATGAACTGAACTTGGGCATGGAACCGATGACTAATTTTGGTTCCATGCAGGTTAAGGGAAGAAGGAGACGTAGATTCGCTGCAAGATGAAATGAAAACAAACACTTAAAAGAATATCATTATCAATTGTGTTAAAGCATCATAGAGAGAGCAAGTTGTGTAAAGAGGGAGAGATGGGTACAGTGAGCTTTGTTCTCCTGATTATTTTTTTGTGCCTGGGGAAAGAGAGATAATTTTTGAATTTTGTGTTTCACTGTGTTTCTCCCTTAAGTTTACATTTCTAGACATTTTTTCTCGGATATCATTTTAATGAGCAGAAGAAATTAATGATGAGTATGTTTAAAATTTTACGTTGGTGAAGTTGCATGGTGTATATTTTTTTTTGTCCCTCACGTCTTTATTGTTAAATCGATTTGACTTTTTAAAAAATATTTAGCAAAACGTTTCGTCCAAGTTTCCCGATATAAACAAAAACCTAAACCCCCTGAACCCTCTTTCTCTGTTTCTGCCTTCGATCTGGATTCAAAAATTCATAATCTCATATTGGGTTTTTGGTGTGCCTTAATTTATTCCCCTATGTCTAAAGCTTGCTTCTTGTAATTTCTTGAGTTTTACCAAAATTTGCTTCAAGAATTAGCTGCTTTGTAGGACTCAAGTGTTCTTATTGTTTCAGTTTCATATTTTTGAAATACATCCATTTGTTAGTAATTTCTTGGTGTTAGTTTGGCAGTAAAGACTTTTTATAAATATTATTCGTATCCAATCATTGTTCTTATAAAATCTCCAAACAACAAATCTCCCCATTCAAAATCTAAGGGGAGATAAAGTCTATCTTGAGATTCAATTCAAAGTTAAAATAAACCTTGTGTGATCCATCCAATATCCAAATCAAGATCATATAGCAAGATAACATGACCAGAACATTAAATTTGAAAGTCACTGATAGGATCACAAAGGAAAAGTTCCAGTGTAGCGGATATGGTCGAGAGTGGGACGCAGACCGTACTTACAAACCGCTGCATTTGCTGCTCTGAAACCTCCTCCATAAGCTGGAGATGCATCATGAGCTATCTGATGCTTAAAGAACTCTCCAAGTTTCTTCTCCACGTTTGATTTCCCTCCTTTCTTGTTAGAAGACGATGATGATGATGGCATGGCCGCCGATGATGTTGAAGGCAAGTTTCTTGATGAAGTATCTGAGAGAACCTCAGATTCAAGCCACATGTAAGAGAGGACTTGGCAGATTCCTTCCTCTACCTCAGGGTTAAGGTTTCTATACCCTAATAGAAACAAGAAATTAAAAGAATGCTTTTAGTTATAGTTATAAACTTATTTATCAAAAATTGATGGTGCATATAACAACATTGTAATATGACATGACTTAAATATAGACTTATTATTATAGTTATTTTTTAAAATGTTTTTAATTAATATATCTTAATCCAAAAGATGTATAGTATGTACCTTTGAGCCTTAGCCATCCGTGCATGAGCTCATGGGCGAGAATAGCTCCGGTTAGTAACCTTCATCCACAAAAGCCATTAGGTAAGTAGTCAATTACTGTCAAAAAGCTAATATGAGAATTGAGTAAGTAGTATAGTACCTTGGGAGGCCGTAGAGAACTAGAATCGCAGTGACTTCACATTTTCGTATTAGCTTTTGTGGCTGAGTTCTCATACCTACAAGACGGTGAGCACCAAGTCTCGGTCTTCTAAGAACCTGTAAAAAACCCAAAAAAAAAAAAAAAAAAAAAAAAGAGCAAAATAAAATCATTGTTTAGAAT